>NW_028258784.1:0-35845 GCF_982586985.1 Callionymus lyra
ACCCTTTATTTGATGTTTGAAAACTGCTATTCAGAGCTCCAGCAGAATCTTAGAAAACGTCATTCTCTCAGTCTGAGAACATCAGTTTGAGACAATGTTTCAGGTTAAACATAACTTTTGAAAACAGCTTTGAATAAGTTTTTCTCTTGTTTATTTCAGATGCAAATTGATATATATAGCTATATAAATCCTTTATTTGATGTTTGAAAACTGCTATTCAGAGCTTCAGCAGAATCTTGGAAAACGTCATTCTCTCAGCCTGTGAAGATCAGTTTGAGACAATATTTCAGGTTAAACATAACTTTTGAAAACAGCTTCGAATAAATGTTTCTCTTGTTTATTTCAGATGCAAATTGTTATATATAGCTATATAAACCCTTTATTTGATGTTTGAAAACTGCTATTCAGAGCTCCAGCAGAATCTTAGAAAACGTCATTCTCTCGGTCTGAGAACATCAGTTTGAGACAATATTTCAGGTTAAACATAACTTTTGAAAACAGCTTTGAATAAGTTTTTCTCTTGTTTATTTCAGATGCAAATTGATATATATAGCTATATAAACCCTTTATTTGATGTTTGAAAACTGCTATTCAGAGCTTCAGCAGAATCTTGGAAAACGTCATTCTCTCAGCCTGTGAAGATCAGTTTGAGACAATATTTCAGGTTAAACATAACTTTTGAAAACAGCTTCGAATAAATGTTTCTCTTGTTTATTTCAGATGCAAATTGATATATATAGCTATATAAACCCTTTATTTGATGTTTGAAAACTGCTATTCAGAGCTCCAGCAGAATCTTAGAAAACGTCATTCTCTCGGTCTGAGAACATCAGTTTGAGACAATATTTCAGGTTAAACATAACTTTTGAAAACAGCTTCGAATAAGTGTTTCTCTTGTTTATTTCAGATGCAAATTGATATATATAGCTATATAAACCCTTTATTTGATGTTTGAAAACTGCTATTCAGAGCTCCAGCAGAATCTTAGAAAACGTCATTCTCTCAGTCTGAGAACATCAGTTTGAGACAATATTTCAGGTTAAACATAACTTTTGAAAACAGCTTCGAATAAATGTTTCTCTTGTTTATTTCAGATGCAAATTGATATATATAGCTATATAAACCCTTTATTTGATGTTTGAAAACTGCTATTCAGAGCTCCAGCAGAATCTTAGAAAACGTCATTCTCTCAGTCTGAGAACATCAGTTTGAGACAATGTTTCAGGTTAAACATAACTTTTGAAAACAGCTTTGAATAAGTTTTTCTCTTGTTTATTTCAGATGCAAATTGATATATATAGCTATATAAATCCTTTATTTGATGTTTGAAAACTGCTATTCAGAGCTTCAGCAGAATCTTGGAAAACGTCATTCTCTCAGCCTGTGAAGATCAGTTTGAGACAATATTTCAGGTTAAACATAACTTTTGAAAACAGCTTCGAATAAATGTTTCTCTTGTTTATTTCAGATGCAAATTGTTATATATAGCTATATAAACCCTTTATTTGATGTTTGAAAACTGCTATTCAGAGCTCCAGCAGAATCTTAGAAAACGTCATTCTCTCGGTCTGAGAACATCAGTTTGAGACAATATTTCAGGTTAAACATAACTTTTGAAAACAGCTTCGAATAAGTGTTTCTCTTGTTTATTTCAGATGCAAATTGATATATATAGCTATATAAACCCTTTATTTGATGTTTGAAAACTGCTATTCAGAGCTCCAGCAGAATCTTAGAAAACGTCATTCTCTCAGTCTGAGAACATCATTTTGAGACAATGTTTCAGGTTAAACATAACTTTTGAAAACAGCTTTGAATAAGTTTTTCTCTTGTTTATTTCAGATGCAAATTGATATATATAGCTATATAAACCCTTTATTTGATGTTTGAAAACTGCTATTCAGAGCTCCAGCAGAATCTTAGAAAACGTCATTCTCTCGGTCTGAGAACATCAGTTTGAGACAATATTTCAGGTTAAACATAACTTTTGAAAACAGCTTCGAATAAGTGTTTCTCTTGTTTATTTCAGATGCAAATTGATATATATAGCTATATAAACCCTTTATTTGATGTTTGAAAACTGCTATTCAGAGCTTCAGCAGAATCTTGGAAAACGTCATTCTCTCAGCCTGTGAAGATCAGTTTGAGACAATATTTCAGGTTAAACATAACTTTTGAAAACAGCTTCGAATAAATGTTTCTCTTGTTTATTTCAGATGCAAATTGATATATATAGCTATATAAACCCTTTATTTGATGTTTGAAAACTGCTATTCAGAGCTCCAGCAGAATCTTAGAAAACGTCATTCTCTCAGCCTGTGAAGATCAGTTTGAGACAGTATTTCATGTTAAACATAACTTTTGAAAACAGCTTCGAATAAGTGTTTCTCTTGTTTATTTCAGATGCAAATTGATATATATAGCCATATAAACCCTTTATTTGATGTTTGAAAACTGCTATTCAGAGCTCCAGCAGAATCTTAGAAAACGTCATTCTCTCGGTCTGAGAACATCAGTTTGAGACAATATTTCAGGTTAAACATAACTTTTGAAAACAGCTTCGAATAAGTGTTTCTCTTGTTTATTTCTAATGCAAATTGATATATATAGCTATATAAACCCTTTATTTGATGTTTGAAAACTGCTATTCAGAGCTCCAGCAGAATCTTAGAAAACGTCATTCTCTCGGTCTGAGAACATCAGTTTGAGACAATATTTCAGGTTAAACATAACTTTTGAAACCAGCTTCGAATAAGTGTTTCTCTTGTTTATTTCTGATGCAAATTGATATATATAGCTATATAAGCCCTTTATTTGATGTTTGAAAACTGCTATTCAGAGCTTCAGCAGAATCTTGGAAAACGTCATTCTCTCAGCCTGTGAAGATCAGTTTGAGACAATATTTCAGGTTTAACATAACTTTTGAAAACAGCTTCGAATAAATGTTTCTCTTGTTTATTTCAGATGCAAATTGTTATATATAGCTATATAAACCCTTTATTTGATGTTTGAAAACTGCTATTCAGAGCTCCAGCAGAATCTTAGAAAACGTCATTCTCTCAGTCTGAGAACATCAGTTTGAGAC
The DNA here is from genome assembly GCF_982586985.1 of Callionymus lyra. NCBI lineage: Eukaryota > Metazoa > Chordata > Actinopteri > Syngnathiformes > Callionymidae > Callionymus > Callionymus lyra. The sequence goes on from NW_028258784.1 coordinate 3,086, forward strand.
AATATTTCAGGTTAAACATAACTTTTGAAAACAGCTTCGAATAAGTGTTTCTCTTGTTTATTTCAGATGCAAATTGATATATATAGCTATATAAACCCTTTATTTGATGTTTGAAAACGGTTATTCAGAGCTCCAGCAGAATCTTGGAAAACGTCATTCTCTCAGTCTGAGAAGATCAGTTTGAGACAATATTTCAGGTTAAACATAACTTTTGAAAACAGCTTCGAATAAATGTTTCTCTTGTTTATTTCAGATGCAAATTGTTATATATAGCTATATAAACCCTTTATTTGATGTTTGAAAACTGCTATTCAGAGCTCCAGCAGAATCTTAGAAAACGTCATTCTCTCAGTCTGAGAACATCAGTTTGAGACAATGTTTCAGGTTAAACATAACTTTTGAAAACAGCTTTGAATAAGTTTTTCTCTTGTTTATTTCAGATGCAAATTGATATATATAGCTATATAAATCCTTTATTTGATGTTTGAAAACTGCTATTCAGAGCTCCAGCAGAATCTTAGAAAACGTCATTCTCTCAGTCTGAGAACATCAGTTTGAGACAATGTTTCAGGTTAAACATAACTTTTGAAAACAGCTTTGAATAAGTTTTTCTCTTGTTTATTTCAGATGCAAATTGATATATATAGCTATATAAACCCTTTATTTGATGTTTGAAAACTGTTATTCAGAGCTCCAGCAGAATCTTGGAAAACGTCATTCTCTCAGTCTGAGAAGATCAGTTTGAGACAATATTTCAGGTTAAACATAACTTTTGAAAACAGCTTCGAATAAATGTTTCTCTTGTTTATTTCAGATGCAAATTGATATATATAGCTAGATAAACCCTTTATTTGATGTTTGAAAACTGCTATTCAGAGCTCCAGCAGAATCTTAGAAAACGTCATTCTCTCAGTCTGAGAACATCAGTTTGAGACAATGTTTCAGGTTAAACATAACTTTTGAAAACAGCTTTGAATAAGTTTTTCTCTTGTTTATTTCAGATGCAAATTGATATATATAGCTATATAAATCCTTTATTTGATGTTTGAAAACTGCTATTCAGAGCTTCAGCAGAATCTTGGAAAACGTCATTCTCTCAGCCTGTGAAGATCAGTTTGAGACAATATTTCAGGTTAAACATAACTTTTGAAAACAGCTTCGAATAAATGTTTCTCTTGTTTATTTCAGATGCAAATTGTTATATATAGCTATATAAACCCTTTATTTGATGTTTGAAAACTGCTATTCAGAGCTCCAGCAGAATCTTAGAAAACGTCATTCTCTCGGTCTGAGAACATCAGTTTGAGACAATATTTCAGGTTAAACATAACTTTTGAAAACAGCTTCGAATAAGTGTTTCTCTTGTTTATTTCAGATGCAAATTGATATATATAGCTATATAAACCCTTTATTTGATGTTTGAAAACTGCTATTCAGAGCTTCAGCAGAATCTTGGAAAACGTCATTCTCTCAGCCTGTGAAGATCAGTTTGAGACAATATTTCAGGTTAAACATAACTTTTGAAAACAGCTTCGAATAAGTGTTTCTCTTGTTTATTTCTGATGCAAATTGATATATATAGCTATATAAACCCTTTATTTGATGTTTGAAAACTGTTATTCAGAGCTCCAGCAGAATCTTGGAAAACGTCATTCTCTCAGCCTGTGAAGATCAGTTTGAGACAGTATTTCATGTTAAACATAACTTTTGAAAACAGCTTCGAATAAGTGTTTCTCTTGTTTATTTCAGATGCAAATTGATATATATAGCTATATAAACCCTTTATTTGATGTTTGAAAACTGCTATTCAGAGCTCCAGCAGAATCTTAGAAAACGTCATTCTCTCGGTCTGAGAACATCAGTTTGAGACAATATTTCAGGTTAAACATAACTTTTGAAAACAGCTTTGAATAAGTGTTTCTCTTGTTTATTTCTGATGCAAATTGATATATATAGCTATATAAACCCTTTATTTGATGTTTGAAAACTGCTATTCAGAGCTCCAGCAGAATCTTAGAAAACGTCATTCTCTCGGTCTGAGAACATCAGTTTGAGACAATATTTCAGGTTAAACATAACTTTTGAAACCAGCTTCGAATAAGTGTTTCTCTTGTTTATTTCAGATGCAAATTGATATATATAGCTATATAAGCCCTTTATTTGATGTTTGAAAACTGCTATTCAGAGCTTCAGCAGAATCTTGGAAAACGTCATTCTCTCAGCCTGTGAAGATCAGTTTGAGACAATATTTCAGGTTTAACATAACTTTTGAAAACAGCTTCGAATAAATGTTTCTCTTGTTTATTTCAGATGCAAATTGTTATATATAGCTATATAAACCCTTTATTTGATGTTTGAAAACTGCTATTCAGAGCTCCAGCAGAATCTTAGAAAACGTCATTCTCTCGGTCTGAGAACATCAGTTTGAGACAATATTTCAGGTTAAACATAACTTTTGAAAACAGCTTCGAATAAGTGTTTCTCTTGTTTATTTCTGATGCAAATTGATATATATAGCTATATAAACCCTTTATTTGATGTTTGAAAACTGTTATTCAGAGCTCCAGCAGAATCTTGGAAAACGTCATTCTCTCAGCCTGTGAAGATCAGTTTGAGACAGTATTTCATGTTAAACATAACTTTTGAAAACAGCTTCGAATAAGTGTTTCTCTTGTTTATTTCAGATGCAAATTGATATATATAGCTATATAAACCCTTTATTTGATGTTTGAAAACTGCTATTCAGAGCTCCAGCAGAATCTTAGAAAACGTCATTCTCTCGGTCTGAGAACATCAGTTTGAGACAATATTTCAGGTTAAACATAACTTTTGAAAACAGCTTCGAATAAGTGTTTCTCTTGTTTATTTCTGATGCAAATTGATATATATAGCTATATAAACCCTTTATTTGATGTTTGAAAACTGCTATTCAGAGCTTCAGCAGAATCTTGGAAAACGTCATTCTCTCAGCCTGTGAAGATCAGTTTGAGACAATATTTCAGGTTAAACATAACTTTTGAAAACAGCTTCGAATAAATGTTTCTCTTGTTTATTTCAGATGCAAATTGTTATATATAGCTATATAAACCCTTTATTTGATGTTTGAAAACTGCTATTCAGAGCTCCAGCAGAATCTTAGAAAACGTCATTCTCTCGGTCTGAGAACATCAGTTTGAGACAATATTTCAGGTTAAACATAACTTTTGAAAACAGCTTCGAATAAGTGTTTCTCTTGTTTATTTCTGATGCAAATTGATATATATAGCTATATAAGCCCTTTATTTGATGTTTGAAAACTGCTATTCAGAGCTTCAGCAGAATCTTGGAAAACGTCATTCTCTCAGCCTGTGAAGATCAGTTTGAGACAATATTTCAGGTTTAACATAACTTTTGAAAACAGCTTCGAATAAATGTTTCTCTTGTTTATTTCAGATGCAAATTGTTATATATAGCTATATAAACCCTTTATTTGATGTTTGAAAACTGCTATTCAGAGCTCCAGCAGAATCTTAGAAAACGTCATTCTCTCAGTCTGAGAACATCAGTTTGAGACAATATTTCAGGTTAAACATAACTTTTGAAAACAGCTTCGAATAAGTGTTTCTCTTGTTTATTTCAGATGCAAATTGATATATATAGCTATATAAATCCTTTATTTGATGTTTGAAAACTGCTATTCAGAGCTTCAGCAGAATCTTGGAAAACGTCATTCTCTCAGCCTGTGAAGATCAGTTTGAGACAATATTTCAGGTTAAACATAACTTTTGAAAACAGCTTCGAATAAATGTTTCTCTTGTTTATTTCAGATGCAAATTGTTATATATAGCTATATAAACCCTTTATTTGATGTTTGAAAACTGCTATTCAGAGCTCCAGCAGAATCTTAGAAAACGTCATTCTCTCGGTCTGAGAACATCAGTTTGAGACAATATTTCAGGTTAAACATAACTTTTGAAAACAGCTTCGAATAAGTGTTTCTCTTGTTTATTTCTGATGCAAATTGATATATATAGCTATATAAACCCTTTATTTGATGTTTGAAAACTGCTATTCAGAGCTCCAGCAGAATCTTAGAAAACGTCATTCTCTCGGTCTGAGAACATCAGTTTGAGACAATATTTCAGGTTAAACATAACTTTTGAAACCAGCTTCGAATAAGTGTTTCTCTTGTTTATTTCAGATGCAAATTGATATATATAGCTATATAAGCCCTTTATTTGATGTTTGAAAACTGCTATTCAGAGCTTCAGCAGAATCTTGGAAAACGTCATTCTCTCAGCCTGTGAAGATCAGTTTGAGACAATATTTCAGGTTTAACATAACTTTTGAAAACAGCTTCGAATAAATGTTTCTCTTGTTTATTTCAGATGCAAATTGTTATATATAGCTATATAAACCCTTTATTTGATGTTTGAAAACTGCTATTCAGAGCTCCAGCAGAATCTTAGAAAACGTCATTCTCTCAGTCTGAGAACATCAGTTTGAGACAATATTTCAGGTTAAACATAACTTTTGAAACCAGCTTCGAATAAGTGTTTCTCTTGTTTATTTCAGATGCAAATTGATATATATAGCTATATAAGCCCTTTATTTGATGTTTGAAAACTGCTATTCAGAGCTTCAGCAGAATCTTGGAAAACGTCATTCTCTCAGCCTGTGAAGATCAGTTTGAGACAATATTTCAGGTTAAACATAACTTTTGAAAACAGCTTCGAATAAATGTTTCTCTTGTTTATTTCAGATGCAAATTGTTATATATAGCTATATAAACCCTTTATTTGATGTTTGAAAACTGCTATTCAGAGCTCCAGCAGAATCTTAGAAAACGTCATTCTCTCGGTCTGAGAACATCAGTTTGAGACAATATTTCAGGTTAAACATAACTTTTGAAAACAGCTTCGAATAAGTGTTTCTCTTGTTTATTTCAGATGCAAATTGATATATATAGCTATATAAACCCTTTATTTGATGTTTGAAAACTGCTATTCAGAGCTTCAGCAGAATCTTGGAAAACGTCATTCTCTCAGCCTGTGAAGATCAGTTTGAGACAATATTTCAGGTTAAACATAACTTTTGAAAACAGCTTCGAATAAATGTTTCTCTTGTTTATTTCAGATGCAAATTGATATATATAGCTATATAAACCCTTTATTTGATGTTTGAAAACTGCTATTCAGAGCTCCAGCAGAATCTTAGAAAACGTCATTCTCTCAGCCTGTGAAGATCAGTTTGAGACAGTATTTCATGTTAAACATAACTTTTGAAAACAGCTTCGAATAAGTGTTTCTCTTGTTTATTTCAGATGCAAATTGATATATATAGCCATATAAACCCTTTATTTGATGTTTGAAAACTGCTATTCAGAGCTCCAGCAGAATCTTAGAAAACGTCATTCTCTCGGTCTGAGAACATCAGTTTGAGACAATATTTCAGGTTAAACATAACTTTTGAAAACAGCTTCGAATAAGTGTTTCTCTTGTTTATTTCTAATGCAAATTGATATATATAGCTATATAAACCCTTTATTTGATGTTTGAAAACTGCTATTCAGAGCTCCAGCAGAATCTTAGAAAACGTCATTCTCTCGGTCTGAGAACATCAGTTTGAGACAATATTTCAGGTTAAACATAACTTTTGAAACCAGCTTCGAATAAGTGTTTCTCTTGTTTATTTCTGATGCAAATTGATATATATAGCTATATAAGCCCTTTATTTGATGTTTGAAAACTGCTATTCAGAGCTTCAGCAGAATCTTGGAAAACGTCATTCTCTCAGCCTGTGAAGATCAGTTTGAGACAATATTTCAGGTTTAACATAACTTTTGAAAACAGCTTCGAATAAATGTTTCTCTTGTTTATTTCAGATGCAAATTGTTATATATAGCTATATAAACCCTTTATTTGATGTTTGAAAACTGCTATTCAGAGCTCCAGCAGAATCTTAGAAAACGTCATTCTCTCAGTCTGAGAACATCAGTTTGAGACAATATTTCAGGTTAAACATAACTTTTGAAAACAGCTTCGAATAAGTGTTTCTCTTGTTTATTTCAGATGCAAATTGATATATATAGCTATATAAACCCTTTATTTGATGTTTGAAAACGGTTATTCAGAGCTCCAGCAGAATCTTGGAAAACGTCATTCTCAGTCTGAGAAGATCAGTTTGAGACAATATTTCAGGTTAAACATAACTTTTGAAAACAGCTTCGAATAAATGTTTCTCTTGTTTATTTCAGATGCAAATTGTTATATATAGCTATATAAACCCTTTATTTGATGTTTGAAAACTGCTATTCAGAGCTCCAGCAGAATCTTAGAAAACGTCATTCTCTCAGTCTGAGAACATCAGTTTGAGACAATGTTTCAGGTTAAACATAACTTTTGAAAACAGCTTTGAATAAGTTTTTCTCTTGTTTATTTCAGATGCAAATTGATATATATAGCTATATAAATCCTTTATTTGATGTTTGAAAACTGCTATTCAGAGCTCCAGCAGAATCTTAGAAAACGTCATTCTCTCAGTCTGAGAACATCAGTTTGAGACAATGTTTCAGGTTAAACATAACTTTTGAAAACAGCTTTGAATAAGTTTTTCTCTTGTTTATTTCAGATGCAAATTGATATATATAGCTATATAAACCCTTTATTTGATGTTTGAAAACTGTTATTCAGAGCTCCAGCAGAATCTTGGAAAACGTCATTCTCTCAGTCTGAGAAGATCAGTTTGAGACAATATTTCAGGTTAAACATAACTTTTGAAAACAGCTTCGAATAAATGTTTTTCTTGTTTATTTCAGATGCAAATTGATATATATAGCTAGATAAACCCTTTATTTGATGTTTGAAAACTGCTATTCAGAGCTCCAGCAGAATCTTAGAAAACGTCATTCTCTCAGTCTGAGAACATCAGTTTGAGACAATGTTTCAGGTTAAACATAACTTTTGAAAACAGCTTTGAATAAGTTTTTCTCTTGTTTATTTCAGATGCAAATTGATATATATAGCTATATAAATCCTTTATTTGATGTTTGAAAACTGCTATTCAGAGCTTCAGCAGAATCTTGGAAAACGTCATTCTCTCAGCCTGTGAAGATCAGTTTGAGACAATATTTCAGGTTAAACATAACTTTTGAAAACAGCTTCGAATAAATGTTTCTCTTGTTTATTTCAGATGCAAATTGTTATATATAGCTATATAAACCCTTTATTTGATGTTTGAAAACTGCTATTCAGAGCTCCAGCAGAATCTTAGAAAACGTCATTCTCTCGGTCTGAGAACATCAGTTTGAGACAATATTTCAGGTTAAACATAACTTTTGAAAACAGCTTCGAATAAGTGTTTCTCTTGTTTATTTCAGATGCAAATTGATATATATAGCTATATAAACCCTTTATTTGATGTTTGAAAACTGCTATTCAGAGCTTCAGCAGAATCTTGGAAAACGTCATTCTCTCAGCCTGTGAAGATCAGTTTGAGACAGTATTTCATGTTAAACATAACTTTTGAAAACAGCTTCGAATAAGTGTTTCTCTTGTTTATTTCAGATGCAAATTGATATATATAGCTATATAAACCCTTTATTTGATGTTTGAAAACTGCTATTCAGAGCTCCATCAGAATCTTAGAAAACGTCATTCTCTCGGTCTGAGAACATCAGTTTGAGACAATATTTCAGGTTAAACATAACTTTTGAAAACAGCTTCGAATAAGTGTTTCTCTTGTTTATTTCTAATGCAAATTGATATATATAGCTATATAAACCCTTTATTTGATGTTTGAAAACTGCTATTCAGAGCTCCAGCAGAATCTTAGAAAACGTCATTCTCTCGGTCTGAGAACATCAGTTTGAGACAATATTTCAGGTTAAACATAACTTTTGAAAACAGCTTCGAATAAGTGTTTCTCTTGTTTATTTCTGATGCAAATTGATATATATAGCTATATAAACCCTTTATTTGATGTTTGAAAACTGTTATTCAGAGCTCCAGCAGAATCTTGGAAAACGTCATTCTCTCAGCCTGTGAAGATCAGTTTGAGACAGTATTTCATGTTAAACATAACTTTTGAAAACAGCTTCGAATAAGTGTTTCTCTTGTTTATTTCAGATGCAAATTGATATATATAGCTATATAAACCCTTTATTTGATGTTTGAAAACTGCTATTCAGAGCTCCAGCAGAATCTTAGAAAACGTCATTCTCTCGGTCTGAGAACATCAGTTTGAGACAATATTTCAGGTTAAACATAACTTTTGAAAACAGCTTCGAATAAGTGTTTCTCTTGTTTATTTCTGATGCAAATTGATATATATAGCTATATAAACCCTTTATTTGATGTTTGAAAACTGCTATTCAGAGCTCCAGCAGAATCTTAGAAAACGTCATTCTCTCGGTCTGAGAACATCAGTTTGAGACAATATTTCAGGTTAAACATAACTTTTGAAACCAGCTTCGAATAAGTGTTTCTCTTGTTTATTTCAGATGCAAATTGATATATATAGCTATATAAGCCCTTTATTTGATGTTTGAAAACTGCTATTCAGAGCTTCAGCAGAATCTTGGAAAACGTCATTCTCTCAGCCTGTGAAGATCAGTTTGAGACAATATTTCAGGTTTAACATAACTTTTGAAAACAGCTTCGAATAAATGTTTCTCTTGTTTATTTCAGATGCAAATTGTTATATATAGCTATATAAACCCTTTATTTGATGTTTGAAAACTGCTATTCAGAGCTCCAGCAGAATCTTAGAAAACGTCATTCTCTCGGTCTGAGAACATCAGTTTGAGACAATATTTCAGGTTAAACATAACTTTTGAAAACAGCTTCGAATAAGTGTTTCTCTTGTTTATTTCTGATGCAAATTGATATATATAGCTATATAAACCCTTTATTTGATGTTTGAAAACTGTTATTCAGAGCTCCAGCAGAATCTTGGAAAACGTCATTCTCTCAGCCTGTGAAGATCAGTTTGAGACAGTATTTCATGTTAAACATAACTTTTGAAAACAGCTTCGAATAAGTGTTTCTCTTGTTTATTTCAGATGCAAATTGATATATATAGCTATATAAACCCTTTATTTGATGTTTGAAAACTGCTATTCAGAGCTCCAGCAGAATCTTAGAAAACGTCATTCTCTCGGTCTGAGAACATCAGTTTGAGACAATATTTCAGGTTAAACATAACTTTTGAAAACAGCTTCGAATAAGTGTTTCTCTTGTTTATTTCTGATGCAAATTGATATATATAGCTATATAAACCCTTTATTTGATGTTTGAAAACTGCTATTCAGAGCTCCAGCAGAATCTTAGAAAACGTCATTCTCTCGGTCTGAGAACATCAGTTTGAGACAATATTTCAGGTTAAACATAACTTTTGAAACCAGCTTCGAATAAGTGTTTCTCTTGTTTATTTCAGATGCAAATTGATATATATAACTATATAAGCCCTTTATTTGATGTTTGAAAACTGCTATTCAGAGCTTCAGCAGAATCTTGGAAAACGTCATTCTCTCAGCCTGTGAAGATCAGTTTGAGACAATATTTCAGGTTAAACTTAACTTTTGAAAACAGCTTCGAATAAATGTTTCTCTTGTTTATTTCAGATGCAAATTGTTATATATAGCTATATAAACCCTTTATTTGATGTTTGAAAACTGCTATTCAGAGCTCCAGCAGAATCTTAGAAAACGTCATTCTCTCAGTCTGAGAACATCAGTTTGAGACAATATTTCAGGTCAAACATAACTTTTGAAAACAGCTTCGAATAAGTGTTTCTCTTGTTTATTTCAGATGCAAATTGATATATATAGCTATATAAACCCTTTATTTGATGTTTTAAAACTGTTATTCAGAGCTCCAGCAGAATCTTGGAAAACGTCATTCTCTCGGTCTGAGAACATCAGTTTGAGACAATATTTCAGGTTAAACATAACTTTTGAAAACAGCTTCGAATAAATGTTTCTCTTGTTTATTTCAGATGCAAATTGATATATATAGCTATATAAACCCTTTATTTGATGTTTGAAAACTGCTATTCAGAGCTCCAGCAGAATCTTAGAAAACGTCATTCTCTCGGTCTGAGAACATCAGTTTGAGACAATATTTCAGGTTAAACATAACTTTTGAAACCAGCTTCGAATAAGTGTTTCTCTTGTTTATTTCAGATGCAAATTGATATATATAACTATATAAGCCCTTTATTTGATGTTTGAAAACTGCTATTCAGAGCTTCAGCAGAATCTTGGAAAACGTCATTCTCTCAGCCTGTGTAGATCAGTTTGAGACAATATTTCAGGTTAAACATAACTTTTGAAAACAGCTTCGAATAAATGTTTCTCTTGTTTATTTCAGATGCAAATTGTTATATATAGCTATATAAACCCTTTATTTGATGTTTGAAAACTGCTATTCAGAGCTCCAGCAGAATCTTAGAAAACGTCATTCTCTCAGTCTGAGAACATCAGTTTGAGACAATGTTTCAGGTTAAACATAACTTTTGAAAACAGCTTTGAATAAGTTTTTCTCTTGTTTATTTCAGATGCAAATTGATATATATAGCTATATAAATCCTTTATTTGATGTTTGAAAACTGCTATTCAGAGCTTCAGCAGAATCTTGGAAAACGTCATTCTCTCAGCCTGTGAAGATCAGTTTGAGACAATATTTCAGGTTAAACATAACTTTTGAAAACAGCTTCGAATAAATGTTTCTCTTGTTTATTTCAGATGCAAATTGATATATATAGCTATATAAACCCTTTATTTGATGTTTGAAAACTGCTATTCAGAGCTCCAGCAGAATCTTAGAAAACGTCATTCTCTTGGTCTGAGAACATCAGTTTGAGACAATATTTCAGGTTAAACATAACTTTTGAAAACAGCTTCGAATAAGTGTTTCTCTTGTTTATTTCAGATGCAAATTGATATATATAGCTATATAAACCCTTTATTTGATGTTTGAAAACTGCTATTCAGAGCTCCAGCAGAATCTTAGAAAACGTCATTCTCTCGGTCTGAGAACATCAGTTTGAGACAATATTTCAGGTTAAACATAACTTTTGAAACCAGCTTCGAATAAGTGTTTCTCTTGTTTATTTCAGATGCAAATTGATATATATAGCTATATAAACCCTTTATTTGATGTTTGAAAACTGCTATTCAGAGCTCCAGCAGAATCTTAGAAAACGTCATTCTCTCAGTCTGAGAACATCATTTTGAGACAATGTCTCAGGTTAAACATAACTTTTGAAAACAGCTTTGAATAAGTTTTTCTCTTGTTTATTTCAGATGCAAATTGATATATATAGCTATATAAATCCTTTATTTGATGTTTGAAAACTGCTATTCAGAGCTCCAGCAGAATTTTAGAAAACGTCATTCTCTCAGTCTGAGAACATCAGTTTGAGACAATATTTCAGGTTAAACATAACTTTTGAAAACAGCTTCGAATAAATGCTTCTCTTGTTTATTTCAGATGCAAATTGATATATATAGCTATATAAACCCTTTATTTGATGTTTGAAAACTGCTATTCAGAGCTCCAGCAGAATCTTAGAAAACGTCATTCTCTCGGTCTGAGAACATCAGTTTGAGACAATATTTCAGGTTAAACATAACTTTTGAAAACAGCTTCGAATAAGTGTTTCTCTTGTTTATTTCAGATGCAAATTGATATATATAGCTATATAAACCCTTTATTTGATGTTTGAAAACTGCTATTCAGAGCTTCAGCAGAATCTTGGAAAACGTCATTCTCTCAGCCTGTGAAGATCAGTTTGAGACAATATTTCAGGTTTAACATAACTTTTGAAAACAGCTTCGAATAAATGTTTCTCTTGTTTATTTCAGATGCAAATTGTTATATATAGCTATATAAACCCTTTATTTGATGTTTGAAAACTGCTATTCAGAGCTCCAGCAGAATCTTAGAAAACGTCATTCTCTCAGTCTGAGAACATCAGTTTGAGACAATATTTCAGGTTAAACATAACTTTTGAAAACAGCTTCGAATAAGTGTTTCTCTTGTTTATTTCTGATGCAAATTGATATATATAGCTATATAAACCCTTTATTTGATGTTTGAAAACTGCTATTCAGAGCTCCAGCAGAATCTTAGAAAACGTCATTCTCTCGGTCTGAGAACATCAGTTTGAGACAATATTTCAGGTTAAACATAACTTTTGAAACCAGCTTCGAATAAGTGTTTCTCTTGTTTATTTCAGATGCAAATTGATATATATAGCTATATAAGCCCTTTATTTGATGTTTGAAAACTGCTATTCAGAGCTTCAGCAGAATCTTGGAAAACGTCATTCTCTCAGCCTGTGAAGATCAGTTTGAGACAATATTTCAGGTTTAACATAACTTTTGAAAACAGCTTCGAATAAATGTTTCTCTTGTTTATTTCAGATGCAAATTGTTATATATAGCTATATAAACCCTTTATTTGATGTTTGAAAACTGCTATTCAGAGCTCCAGCAGAATCTTAGAAAACGTCATTCTCTCAGTCTGAGAACATCAGTTTGAGACAATATTTCAGGTTAAACATAACTTTTGAAAACAGCTTCGAATAAGTGTTTCTCTTGTTTATTTCAGATGCAAATTGATATATATAGCTATATAAATCCTTTATTTGATGTTTGAAAACTGCTATTCAGAGCTTCAGCAGAATCTTGGAAAACGTCATTCTCTCAGCCTGTGAAGATCAGTTTGAGACAATATTTCAGGTTAAACATAACTTTTGAAAACAGCTTCGAATAAATGTTTCTCTTGTTTATTTCAGATGCAAATTGTTATATATAGCTATATAAACCCTTTATTTGATGTTTGAAAACTGCTATTCAGAGCTCCAGCAGAATCTTAGAAAACGTCATTCTCTCGGTCTGAGAACATCAGTTTGAGACAATATTTCAGGTTAAACATAACTTTTGAAAACAGCTTCGAATAAGTGTTTCTCTTGTTTATTTCAGATGCAAATTGATATATATAGCTATATAAACCCTTTATTTGATGTTTGAAAACTGCTATTCAGAGCTTCAGCAGAATCTTGGAAAACGTCATTCTCTCAGCCTGTGAAGATCAGTTTGAGACAATATTTCAGGTTTAACATAACTTTTGAAAACAGCTTCGAATAAATGTTTCTCTTGTTTATTTCAGATGCAAATTGTTATATATAGCTATATAAACCCTTTATTTGATGTTTGAAAACTGCTATTCAGAGCTCCAGCAGAATCTTAGAAAACGTCATTCTCTCAGTCTGAGAACATCAGTTTGAGACAATATTTCAGGTTAAACATAACTTTTGAAAACAGCTTCGAATAAGTGTTTCTCTTGTTTATTTCAGATGCAAATTGATATATATAGCTATATAAACCCTTTATTTGATGTTTGAAAACGGTTATTCAGAGCTCCAGCAGAATCTTGGAAAACGTCATTCTCTCAGTCTGAGAAGATCAGTTTGAGACAATATTTCAGGTTAAACATAACTTTTGAAAACAGCTTCGAATAAATGTTTCTCTTGTTTATTTCAGATGCAAATTGTTATATATAGCTATATAAACCCTTTATTTGATGTTTGAAAACTGCTATTCAGAGCTCCAGCAGAATCTTAGAAAACGTCATTCTCTCAGTCTGAGAACATCAGTTTGAGACAATGTTTCAGGTTAAACATAACTTTTGAAAACAGCTTTGAATAAGTTTTTCTCTTGTTTATTTCAGATGCAAATTGATATATATAGCTATATAAATCCTTTATTTGATGTTTGAAAACTGCTATTCAGAGCTCCAGCAGAATCTTAGAAAACGTCATTCTCTCAGTCTGAGAACATCAGTTTGAGACAATGTTTCAGGTTAAACATAACTTTTGAAAACAGCTTTGAATAAGTTTTTCTCTTGTTTATTTCAGATGCAAATTGATATATATAGCTATATAAACCCTTTATTTGATGTTTGAAAACTGTTATTCAGAGCTCCAGCAGAATCTTGGAAAACGTCATTCTCTCAGTCTGAGAAGATCAGTTTGAGACAATATTTCAGGTTAAACATAACTTTTGAAAACAGCTTCGAATAAATGTTTCTCTTGTTTATTTCAGATGCAAATTGATATATATAGCTAGATAAACCCTTTATTTGATGTTTGAAAACTGCTATTCAGAGCTCCAGCAGAATCTTAGAAAACGTCATTCTCTCAGTCTGAGAACATCAGTTTGAGACAATGTTTCAGGTTAAACATAACTTTTGAAAACAGCTTTGAATAAGTTTTTCTCTTGTTTATTTCAGATGCAAATTGATATATATAGCTATATAAATCCTTTATTTGATGTTTGAAAACTGCTATTCAGAGCTTCAGCAGAATCTTGGAAAACGTCATTCTCTCAGCCTGTGAAGATCAGTTTGAGACAATATTTCAGGTTAAACATAACTTTTGAAAACAGCTTCGAATAAATGTTTCTCTTGTTTATTTCAGATGCAAATTGTTATATATAGCTATATAAACCCTTTATTTGATGTTTGAAAACTGCTATTCAGAGCTCCAGCAGAATCTTAGAAAACGTCATTCTCTCGGTCTGAGAACATCAGTTTGAGACAATATTTCAGGTTAAACATAACTTTTGAAAACAGCTTCGAATAAGTGTTTCTCTTGTTTATTTCAGATGCAAATTGATATATATAGCTATATAAACCCTTTATTTGATGTTTGAAAACTGCTATTCAGAGCTCCAGCAGAATCTTAGAAAACGTCATTCTCTCGGTCTGAGAACATCAGTTTGAGACAATATTTCAGGTTAAACATAACTTTTGAAAACAGCTTCGAATAAGTGTTTCTCTTGTTTATTTCTGATGCAAATTGATATACATAGCTATATAAACCCTTTATTTGATGTTTGAAAACTGTTATTCAGAGCTCCAGCAGAATCTTGGAAAACGTCATTCTCTCAGCCTGTGAAGATCAGTTTGAGACAGTATTTCATGTTAAACATAACTTTTGAAAACAGCTTCGAATAAGTCTTTCTCTTGTTTATTTCAGATGCAAATTGATATATATAGCTATATAAACCCTTTATTTGATGTTTGAAAACTGCTATTCAGAGCTCCAGCAGAATCTTAGAAAACGTCATTCTCTCGGTCTGAGAACATCAGTTTGAGACAATATTTCAGGTTAAACATAACTTTTGAAAACAGCTTCGAATAAGTGTTTCTCTTGTTTATTTCTGATGCAAATTGATATATATAGCTATATAAACCCTTCATTTGATGTTTGAAAACTGCTATTCAGAGCTCCAGCAGAATCTTAGAAAACGTCATTCTCTCGGTCTGAGAACATCAGTTTGAGACAATATTTCAGGTTAAACATAACTTTTGAAACCAGCTTCGAATAAGTGTTTCTCTTGTTTATTTCAGATGCAAATTGATATATATAGCTATATAAGCCCTTTATTTGATGTTTGAAAACTGCTATTCAGAGCTTCAGTAGAATCTTGGAAAACGTCATTCTCTCAGCCTGTGAAGATCAGTTTGAGACAATATTTCAGGTTTAACATAACTTTTGAAAACAGCTTCGAATAAATGTTTCTCTTGTTTATTTCAGATGCAAATTGTTATATATAGCTATATAAACCCTTTATTTGATGTTTGAAAACTGCTATTCAGAGCTCCAGCAGAATCTTAGAAAACGTCATTCTCTCGGTCTGAGAACATCAGTTTGAGACAATATTTCAGGTTAAACATAACTTTTGAAAACAGCTTCGAATAAGTGTTTCTCTTGTTTATTTCTGATGCAAATTGATATATATAGCTATATAAACCCTTTATTTGATGTTTGAAAACTGTTATTCAGAGCTCCAGCAGAATCTTGGAAAACGTCATTCTCTCAGCCTGTGAAGATCAGTTTGAGACAGTATTTCATGTTAAACATAACTTTTGAAAACAGCTTCGAATAAGTGTTTCTCTTGTTTATTTCAGATGCAAATTGATATATATAGCTATATAAACCCTTTATTTGATGTTTGAAAACTGCTATTCAGAGCTCCAGCAGAATCTTAGAAAACGTCATTCTCTCGGTCTGAGAACATCAGTTTGAGACAATATTTCAGGTTAAACATAACTTTTGAAAACAGCTTCGAATAAGTGTTTCTCTTGTTTATTTCTGATGCAAATTGATATATATAGCTATATAAACCCTTTATTTGATGTTTGAAAACTGCTATTCAGAGCTTCAGCAGAATCTTGGAAAACGTCATTCTCTCAGCCTGTGAAGATCAGTTTGAGACAATATTTCAGGTTAAACATAACTTTTGAAAACAGCTTCGAATAAATGTTTCTCTTGTTTATTTCAGATGCAAATTGTTATATATAGCTATATAAACCCTTTATTTGATGTTTGAAAACTGCTATTCAGAGCTCCAGCAGAATCTTAGAAAACGTCATTCTCTCGGTCTGAGAACATCAGTTTGAGACAATATTTCAGGTTAAACATAACTTTTGAAAACAGCTTCGAATAAGTGTTTCTCTTGTTTATTTCTGATGCAAATTGATATATATAGCTATATAAACCCTTTATTTGATGTTTGAAAACTGTTATTCAGAGCTCCAGCAGAATCTTGGAAAACGTCATTCTCTCAGCCTGTGAAGATCAGTTTGAGACAGTATTTCATGTTAAACATAACTTTTGAAAACAGCTTCGAATAAGTGTTTCTCTTGTTTATTTCAGATGCAAATTGATATATATAGCTATATAAACCCTTTATTTGATGTTTGAAAACTGCTATTCAGAGCTCCAGCAGAATCTTAGAAAACGTCATTCTCTCGGTCTGAGAACATCAGTTTGAGACAATATTTCAGGTTAAACATAACTTTTGAAAACAGCTTCGAATAAGTGTTTCTCTTGTTTATTTCTGATGCAAATTGATATATATAGCTATATAAACCCTTTATTTGATGTTTGAAAACTGCTATTCAGAGCTCCAGCAGAATCTTAGAAAACGTCATTCTCTCGGTCTGAGAACATCAGTTTGAGACAATATTTCAGGTTAAACATAACTTTTGAAACCAGCTTCGAATAAGTGTTTCTCTTGTTTATTTCAGATGCAAATTGATATATATAGCTATATAAGCCCTTTATTTGATGTTTGAAAACTGCTATTCAGAGCTTCAGCAGAATCTTGGAAAACGTCATTCTCTCAGCCTGTGAAGATCAGTTTGAGACAATATTTCAGGTTTAACATAACTTTTGAAAACAGCTTCGAATAAATGTTTCTCTTGTTTATTTCAGATGCAAATTGTTATATATAGCTATATAAACCCTTTATTTGATGTTTGAAAACTGCTATTCAGAGCTCCAGCAGAATCTTAGAAAACGTCATTCTCTCAGTCTGAGAACATCAGTTTGAGACAATATTTCAGGTTAAACATAACTTTTGAAAACAGCTTCGAATAAGTGTTTCTCTTGTTTATTTCAGATGCAAATTGATATATATAGCTATATAAATCCTTTATTTGATGTTTGAAAACTGCTATTCAGAGCTTCAGCAGAATCTTGGAAAACGTCATTCTCTCAGCCTGTGAAGATCAGTTTGAGACAATATTTCAGGTTAAACATAACTTTTGAAAACAGCTTCGAATAAATGTTTCTCTTGTTTATTTCAGATGCAAATTGTTATATATAGCTATATAAACCCTTTATTTGATGTTTGAAAACTGCTATTCAGAGCTCCAGCAGAATCTTAGAAAACGTCATTCTCTCAGTCTGAGAACATCAGTTTGAGACAATATTTCAGGTTAAACATAACTTTTGAAAACAGCTTCGAATAAGTGTTTCTCTTGTTTATTTCAGATGCAAATTGATATATATAGCTATATAAACCCTTTATTTGATGTTTTAAAACTGTTATTCAGAGCTCCAGCAGAATCTTGGAAAACGTCATTCTCTCGGTCTGAGAACATCAGTTTGAGACAATATTTCAGGTTAAACATAACTTTTGAAAACAGCTTCGAATAAATGTTTCTCTTGTTTATTTCAGATGCAAATTGATATATATAGCTATATAAACCCTTTATTTGATGTTTGAAAACTGCTATTCAGAGCTCCAGCAGAATCTTAGAAAACGTCATTCTCTCGGTCTGAGAACATCAGTTTGAGACAATATTTCAGGTTAAACATAACTTTTGAAACCAGCTTCGAATAAGTGTTTCTCTTGTTTATTTCAGATGCAAATTGATATATATAACTATATAAGCCCTTTATTTGATGTTTGAAAACTGCTATTCAGAGCTTCAGCAGAATCTTGGAAAACGTCATTCTCTCAGCCTGTGTAGATCAGTTTGAGACAATATTTCAGGTTAAACATAACTTTTGAAAACAGCTTCGAATAAATGTTTCTCTTGTTTATTTCAGATGCAAATTGTTATATATAGCTATATAAACCCTTTATTTGATGTTTGAAAACTGCTATTCAGAGCTCCAGCAGAATCTTAGAAAACGTCATTCTCTCAGTCTGAGAACATCAGTTTGAGACAATGTTTCAGGTTAAACATAACTTTTGAAAACAGCTTTGAATAAGTTTTTCTCTTGTTTATTTCAGATGCAAATTGATATATATAGCTATATAAATCCTTTATTTGATGTTTGAAAACTGCTATTCAGAGCTTCAGCAGAATCTTGGAAAACGTCATTCTCTCAGCCTGTGAAGATCAGTTTGAGACAATATTTCATGTTAAACATAACTTTTGAAAACAGCTTCGAATAAATGTTTCTCTTGTTTATTTCAGATGCAAATTGATATATATAGCTATATAAACCCTTTATTTGATGTTTGAAAACTGCTATTCAGAGCTCCAGCAGAATCTTAGAAAACGTCATTCTCTCGGTCTGAGAACATCAGTTTGAGACAATATTTCAGGTTAAACATAACTTTTGAAAACAGCTTCGAATAAGTGTTTCTCTTGTTTATTTCAGATGCAAATTGATATATATAGCTATATAAACCCTTTATTTGATGTTTGAAAACTGCTATTCAGAGCTCCAGCAGAATCTTAGAAAACGTCATTCTCTCGGTCTGAGAACATCAGTTTGAGACAATATTTCAGGTTAAACATAACTTTTGAAACCAGCTTCGAATAAGTGTTTCTCTTGTTTATTTCAGATGCAAATTGATATATATAGCTATATAAACCCTTTATTTGATGTTTGAAAACTGCTATTCAGAGCTCCAGCAGAATCTTAGAAAACGTCATTCTCTCAGTCTGAGAACATCATTTTGAGACAATGTTTCAGGTTAAACATAACTTTTGAAAACAGCTTTGAATAAGTTTTTCTCTTGTTTATTTCAGATGCAAATTGATATATATAGCTATATAAATCCTTTATTTGATGTTTGAAAACTGCTATTCAGAGCTCCAGCAGAATTTTAGAAAACGTCATTCTCTCAGTCTGAGAACATCAGTTTGAGACAATATTTCAGGTTAAACATAACTTTTGAAAACAGCTTCGAATAAATGTTTCTCTTGTTTATTTCAGATGCAAATTGATATATATAGCTATATAAACCCTTTATTTGATGTTTGAAAACTGCTATTCAGAGCTCCAGCAGAATCTTAGAAAACGTCATTCTCTCGGTCTGAGAACATCAGTTTGAGACAATATTTCAGGTTAAACATAACTTTTGAAAACAGCTTCGAATAAGTGTTTCTCTTGTTTATTTCAGATGCAAATTGATATATATAGCTATATAAACCCTTTATTTGATGTTTGAAAACTGCTATTCAGAGCTCCAGCAGAATCTTAGAAAACGTCATTCTCTCAGTCTGAGAACATCAGTTTGAGACAATATTTCAGGTTAAACATAACTTTTGAAAACAGCTTCGAATAAATGTTTCTCTTGTTTATTTCAGATGCAAATTGATATATATAGCTATATAAACCCTTTATTTGATGTTTGAAAACTGCTATTCAGAGCTCCAGCAGAATCTTAGAAAACGTCATTCTCTCAGTCTGAGAACATCAGTTTGAGACAATGTTTCAGGTTAAACATAACTTTTGAAAACAGCTTTGAATAAGTTTTTCTCTTGTTTATTTCAGATGCAAATTGATATATATAGCTATATAAATCCTTTATTTGATGTTTGAAAACTGCTATTCAGAGCTTCAGCAGAATCTTGGAAAACGTCATTCTCTCAGCCTGTGAAGATCAGTTTGAGACAATATTTCAGGTTAAACATAACTTTTGAAAACAGCTTCGAATAAATGTTTCTCTTGTTTATTTCAGATGCAAATTGTTATATATAGCTATATAAACCCTTTATTTGATGTTTGAAAACTGCTATTCAGAGCTCCAGCAGAATCTTAGAAAACGTCATTCTCTCAGTCTGAGAACATCAGTTTGAGACAATATTTCAGGTTAAACATAACTTTTGAAAACAGCTTCGAATAAGTGTTTCTCTTGTTTATTTCAGATGCAAATTGATATATATAGCTATATAAATCCTTTATTTGATGTTTGAAAACTGCTATTCAGAGCTTCAGCAGAATCTTGGAAAACGTCATTCTCTCAGCCTGTGAAGATCAGTTTGAGACAATATTTCAGGTTAAACATAACTTTTGAAAACAGCTTCGAATAAATGTTTCTCTTGTTTATTTCAGATGCAAATTGTTATATATAGCTATATAAACCCTTTATTTGATGTTTGAAAACTGCTATTCAGAGCTCCAGCAGAATCTTAGAAAACGTCATTCTCTCAGTCTGAGAACATCAGTTTGAGACAATATTTCAGGTTAAACATAACTTTTGAAAACAGCTTCGAATAAGTGTTTCTCTTGTTTATTTCAGATGCAAATTGATATATATAGCTATATAAACCCTTTATTTGATGTTTTAAAACTGTTATTCAGAGCTCCAGCAGAATCTTGGAAAACGTCATTCTCTCGGTCTGAGAACATCAGTTTGAGACAATATTTCAGGTTAAACATAACTTTTGAAAACAGCTTCGAATAAATGTTTCTCTTGTTTATTTCAGATGCAAATTGATATATATAGCTATATAAACCCTTTATTTGATGTTTGAAAACTGCTATTCAGAGCTCCAGCAGAATCTTAGAAAACGTCATTCTCTCGGTCTGAGAACATCAGTTTGAGACAATATTTCAGGTTAAACATAACTTTTGAAACCAGCTTCGAATAAGTGTTTCTCTTGTTTATTTCAGATGCAAATTGATATATATAACTATATAAGCCCTTTATTTGATGTTTGAAAACTGCTATTCAGAGCTTCAGCAGAATCTTGGAAAACGTCATTCTCTCAGCCTGTGTAGATCAGTTTGAGACAATATTTCAGGTTAAACATAACTTTTGAAAACAGCTTCGAATAAATGTTTCTCTTGTTTATTTCAGATGCAAATTGTTATATATAGCTATATAAACCCTTTATTTGATGTTTGAAAACTGCTATTCAGAGCTCCAGCAGAATCTTAGAAAACGTCATTCTCTCAGTCTGAGAACATCAGTTTGAGACAATGTTTCAGGTTAAACATAACTTTTGAAAACAGCTTTGAATAAGTTTTTCTCTTGTTTATTTCAGATGCAAATTGATATATATAGCTATATAAATCCTTTATTTGATGTTTGAAAACTGCTATTCAGAGCTTCAGCAGAATCTTGGAAAACGTCATTCTCTCAGCCTGTGAAGATCAGTTTGAGACAATATTTCATGTTAAACATAACTTTTGAAAACAGCTTCGAATAAATGTTTCTCTTGTTTATTTCAGATGCAAATTGATATATATAGCTATATAAACCCTTTATTTGATGTTTGAAAACTGCTATTCAGAGCTCCAGCAGAATCTTAGAAAACGTCATTCTCTCGGTCTGAGAACATCAGTTTGAGACAATATTTCAGGTTAAACATAACTTTTGAAAACAGCTTCGAATAAGTGTTTCTCTTGTTTATTTCAGATGCAAATTGATATATATAGCTATATAAACCCTTTATTTGATGTTTGAAAACTGCTATTCAGAGCTCCAGCAGAATCTTAGAAAACGTCATTCTCTCGGTCTGAGAACATCAGTTTGAGACAATATTTCAGGTTAAACATAACTTTTGAAACCAGCTTCGAATAAGTGTTTCTCTTGTTTATTTCAGATGCAAATTGATATATATAGCTATATAAACCCTTTATTTGATGTTTGAAAACTGCTATTCAGAGCTCCAGCAGAATCTTAGAAAACGTCATTCTCTCAGTCTGAGAACATCATTTTGAGACAATGTTTCAGGTTAAACATAACTTTTGAAAACAGCTTTGAATAAGTTTTTCTCTTGTTTATTTCAGATGCAAATTGATATATATAGCTATATAAATCCTTTATTTGATGTTTGAAAACTGCTATTCAGAGCTCCAGCAGAATTTTAGAAAACGTCATTCTCTCAGTCTGAGAACATCAGTTTGAGACAATATTTCAGGTTAAACATAACTTTTGAAAACAGCTTCGAATAAATGTTTCTCTTGTTTATTTCAGATGCAAATTGATATATATAGCTATATAAACCCTTTATTTGATGTTTGAAAACTGCTATTCAGAGCTCCAGCAGAATCTTAGAAAACGTCATTCTCTCGGTCTGAGAACATCAGTTTGAGACAATATTTCAGGTTAAACATAACTTTTGAAAACAGCTTCGAATAAGTGTTTCTCTTGTTTATTTCAGATGCAAATTGATATATATAGCTATATAAACCCTTTATTTGATGTTTGAAAACTGCTATTCAGAGCTCCAGCAGAATCTTAGAAAACGTCATTCTCTCAGTCTGAGAACATCAGTTTGAGACAATATTTCAGGTTAAACATAACTTTTGAAAACAGCTTCGAATAAATGTTTCTCTTGTTTATTTCAGATGCAAATTGATATATATAGCTATATAAACCCTTTATTTGATGTTTGAAAACTGCTATTCAGAGCTCCAGCAGAATCTTAGAAAACGTCATTCTCTCAGTCTGAGAACATCAGTTTGAGACAATGTTTCAGGTTAAACATAACTTTTGAAAACAGCTTTGAATAAGTTTTTCTCTTGTTTATTTCAGATGCAAATTGATATATATAGCTATATAAATCCTTTATTTGATGTTTGAAAACTGCTATTCAGAGCTTCAGCAGAATCTTGGAAAACGTCATTCTCTCAGCCTGTGAAGATCAGTTTGAGACAATATTTCAGGTTAAACATAACTTTTGAAAACAGCTTCGAATAAATGTTTCTCTTGTTTATTTCAGATGCAAATTGTTATATATAGCTATATAAACCCTTTATTTGATGTTTGAAAACTGCTATTCAGAGCTCCAGCAGAATCTTAGAAAACGTCATTCTCTCAGTCTGAGAACATCAGTTTGAGACAATGTTTCAGGTTAAACATAACTTTTGAAAACAGCTTTGAATAAGTTTTTCTCTTGTTTATTTCAGATGCAAATTGATATATATAGCTATATAAATCCTTTATTTGATGTTTGAAAACTGCTATTCAGAGCTTCAGCAGAATCTTGGAAAACGTCATTCTCTCAGCCTGTGAAGATCAGTTTGAGACAATATTTCAGGTTAAACATAACTTTTGAAAACAGCTTCGAATAAATGTTTCTCTTGTTTATTTCAGATGCAAATTGTTATATATAGCTATATAAACCCTTTATTTGATGTTTGAAAACTGCTATTCAGAGCTCCAGCAGAATCTTAGAAAACGTCATTCTCTCGGTCTGAGAACATCAGTTTGAGACAATATTTCAGGTTAAACATAACTTTTGAAAACAGCTTTGAATAAGTTTTTCTCTTGTTTATTTCAGATGCAAATTGATATATATAGCTATATAAACCCTTTATTTGATGTTTGAAAACTGCTATTCAGAGCTTCAGCAGAATCTTGGAAAACGTCATTCTCTCAGCCTGTGAAGATCAGTTTGAGACAATATTTCAGGTTAAACATAACTTTTGAAAACAGCTTCGAATAAATGTTTCTCTTGTTTATTTCAGATGCAAATTGATATATATAGCTATATAAACCCTTTATTTGATGTTTGAAAACTGCTATTCAGAGCTCCAGCAGAATCTTAGAAAACGTCATTCTCTCGGTCTGAGAACATCAGTTTGAGACAATATTTCAGGTTAAACATAACTTTTGAAAACAGCTTCGAATAAGTGTTTCTCTTGTTTATTTCAGATGCAAATTGATATATATAGCTATATAAACCCTTTATTTGATGTTTGAAAACTGCTATTCAGAGCTCCAGCAGAATCTTAGAAAACGTCATTCTCTCAGTCTGAGAACATCAGTTTGAGACAATATTTCAGGTTAAACATAACTTTTGAAAACAGCTTCGAATAAATGTTTCTCTTGTTTATTTCAGATGCAAATTGATATATATAGCTATATAAACCCTTTATTTGATGTTTGAAAACTGCTATTCAGAGCTCCAGCAGAATCTTAGAAAACGTCATTCTCTCAGTCTGAGAACATCAGTTTGAGACAATGTTTCAGGTTAAACATAACTTTTGAAAACAGCTTTGAATAAGTTTTTCTCTTGTTTATTTCAGATGCAAATTGATATATATAGCTATATAAATCCTTTATTTGATGTTTGAAAACTGCTATTCAGAGCTTCAGCAGAATCTTGGAAAACGTCATTCTCTCAGCCTGTGAAGATCAGTTTGAGACAATATTTCAGGTTAAACATAACTTTTGAAAACAGCTTCGAATAAATGTTTCTCTTGTTTATTTCAGATGCAAATTGTTATATATAGCTATATAAACCCTTTATTTGATGTTTGAAAACTGCTATTCAGAGCTCCAGCAGAATCTTAGAAAACGTCATTCTCTCGGTCTGAGAACATCAGTTTGAGACAATATTTCAGGTTAAACATAACTTTTGAAAACAGCTTCGAATAAGTGTTTCTCTTGTTTATTTCAGATGCAAATTGATATATATAGCTATATAAACCCTTTATTTGATGTTTGAAAACTGCTATTCAGAGCTCCAGCAGAATCTTAGAAAACGTCATTCTCTCAGTCTGAGAACATCATTTTGAGACAATGTTTCAGGTTAAACATAACTTTTGAAAACAGCTTTGAATAAGTTTTTCTCTTGTTTATTTCAGATGCAAATTGATATATATAGCTATATAAACCCTTTATTTGATGTTTGAAAACTGCTATTCAGAGCTCCAGCAGAATCTTAGAAAACGTCATTCTCTCGGTCTGAGAACATCAGTTTGAGACAATATTTCAGGTTAAACATAACTTTTGAAAACAGCTTCGAATAAGTGTTTCTCTTGTTTATTTCAGATGCAAATTGATATATATAGCTATATAAACCCTTTATTTGATGTTTGAAAACTGCTATTCAGAGCTTCAGCAGAATCTTGGAAAACGTCATTCTCTCAGCCTGTGAAGATCAGTTTGAGACAATATTTCAGGTTAAACATAACTTTTGAAAACAGCTTCGAATAAATGTTTCTCTTGTTTATTTCAGATGCAAATTGATATATATAGCTATATAAACCCTTTATTTGATGTTTGAAAACTGCTATTCAGAGCTCCAGCAGAATCTTAGAAAACGTCATTCTCTCAGCCTGTGAAGATCAGTTTGAGACAGTATTTCATGTTAAACATAACTTTTGAAAACAGCTTCGAATAAGTGTTTCTCTTGTTTATTTCAGATGCAAATTGATATATATAGCCATATAAACCCTTTATTTGATGTTTGAAAACTGCTATTCAGAGCTCCAGCAGAATCTTAGAAAACGTCATTCTCTCGGTCTGAGAACATCAGTTTGAGACAATATTTCAGGTTAAACATAACTTTTGAAAACAGCTTCGAATAAGTGTTTCTCTTGTTTATTTCTAATGCAAATTGATATATATAGCTATATAAACCCTTTATTTGATGTTTGAAAACTGCTATTCAGAGCTCCAGCAGAATCTTAGAAAACGTCATTCTCTCGGTCTGAGAACATCAGTTTGAGACAATATTTCAGGTTAAACATAACTTTTGAAACCAGCTTCGAATAAGTGTTTCTCTTGTTTATTTCTGATGCAAATTGATATATATAGCTATATAAGCCCTTTATTTGATGTTTGAAAACTGCTATTCAGAGCTTCAGCAGAATCTTGGAAAACGTCATTCTCTCAGCCTGTGAAGATCAGTTTGAGACAATATTTCAGGTTTAACATAACTTTTGAAAACAGCTTCGAATAAATGTTTCTCTTGTTTATTTCAGATGCAAATTGTTATATATAGCTATATAAACCCTTTATTTGATGTTTGAAAACTGCTATTCAGAGCTCCAGCAGAATCTTAGAAAACGTCATTCTCTCAGTCTGAGAACATCAGTTTGAGACAATATTTCAGGTTAAACATAACTTTTGAAAACAGCTTCGAATAAGTGTTTCTCTTGTTTATTTCAGATGCAAATTGATATATATAGCTATATAAACCCTTTATTTGATGTTTGAAAACGGTTATTCAGAGCTCCAGCAGAATCTTGGAAAACGTCATTCTCTCAGTCTGAGAAGATCAGTTTGAGACAATATTTCAGGTTAAACATAACTTTTGAAAACAGCTTCGAATAAATGTTTCTCTTGTTTATTTCAGATGCAAATTGTTATATATAGCTATATAAACCCTTTATTTGATGTTTGAAAACTGCTATTCAGAGCTCCAGCAGAATCTTAGAAAACGTCATTCTCTCAGTCTGAGAACATCAGTTTGAGACAATGTTTCAGGTTAAACATAACTTTTGAAAACAGCTTTGAATAAGTTTTTCTCTTGTTTATTTCAGATGCAAATTGATATATATAGCTATATAAATCCTTTATTTGATGTTTGAAAACTGCTATTCAGAGCTCCAGCAGAATCTTAGAAAACGTCATTCTCTCAGTCTGAGAACATCAGTTTGAGACAATGTTTCAGGTTAAACATAACTTTTGAAAACAGCTTTGAATAAGTTTTTCTCTTGTTTATTTCAGATGCAAATTGATATATATAGCTATATAAACCCTTTATTTGATGTTTGAAAACTGTTATTCAGAGCTCCAGCAGAATCTTGGAAAACGTCATTCTCTCAGTCTGAGAAGATCAGTTTGAGACAATATTTCAGGTTAAACATAACTTTTGAAAACAGCTTCGAATAAATGTTTCTCTTGTTTATTTCAGATGCAAATTGATATATATAGCTAGATAAACCCTTTATTTGATGTTTGAAAACTGCTATTCAGAGCTCCAGCAGAATCTTAGAAAACGTCATTCTCTCAGTCTGAGAACATCAGTTTGAGACAATGTTTCAGGTTAAACATAACTTTTGAAAACAGCTTTGAATAAGTTTTTCTCTTGTTTATTTCAGATGCAAATTGATATATATAGCTATATAAATCCTTTATTTGATGTTTGAAAACTGCTATTCAGAGCTTCAGCAGAATCTTGGAAAACGTCATTCTCTCAGCCTGTGAAGATCAGTTTGAGACAATATTTCAGGTTAAACATAACTTTTGAAAACAGCTTCGAATAAATGTTTCTCTTGTTTATTTCAGATGCAAATTGTTATATATAGCTATATAAACCCTTTATTTGATGTTTGAAAACTGCTATTCAGAGCTCCAGCAGAATCTTAGAAAACGTCATTCTCTCGGTCTGAGAACATCAGTTTGAGACAATATTTCAGGTTAAACATAACTTTTGAAAACAGCTTCGAATAAGTGTTTCTCTTGTTTATTTCAGATGCAAATTGATATATATAGCTATATAAACCCTTTATTTGATGTTTGAAAACTGCTATTCAGAGCTTCAGCAGAATCTTGGAAAACGTCATTCTCTCAGCCTGTGAAGATCAGTTTGAGACAATATTTCAGGTTAAACATAACTTTTGAAAACAGCTTCGAATAAGTGTTTCTCTTGTTTATTTCTGATGCAAATTGATATATATAGCTATATAAACCCTTTATTTGATGTTTGAAAACTGTTATTCAGAGCTCCAGCAGAATCTTGGAAAACGTCATTCTCTCAGCCTGTGAAGATCAGTTTGAGACAGTATTTCATGTTAAACATAACTTTTGAAAACAGCTTCGAATAAGTGTTTCTCTTGTTTATTTCAGATGCAAATTGATATATATAGCTATATAAACCCTTTATTTGATGTTTGAAAACTGCTATTCAGAGCTCCAGCAGAATCTTAGAAAACGTCATTCTCTCGGTCTGAGAACATCAGTTTGAGACAATATTTCAGGTTAAACATAACTTTTGAAAACAGCTTTGAATAAGTGTTTCTCTTGTTTATTTCTGATGCAAATTGATATATATAGCTATATAAACCCTTTATTTGATGTTTGAAAACTGCTATTCAGAGCTCCAGCAGAATCTTAGAAAACGTCATTCTCTCGGTCTGAGAACATCAGTTTGAGACAATATTTCAGGTTAAACATAACTTTTGAAACCAGCTTCGAATAAGTGTTTCTCTTGTTTATTTCAGATGCAAATTGATATATATAGCTATATAAGCCCTTTATTTGATGTTTGAAAACTGCTATTCAGAGCTTCAGCAGAATCTTGGAAAACGTCATTCTCTCAGCCTGTGAAGATCAGTTTGAGACAATATTTCAGGTTTAACATAACTTTTGAAAACAGCTTCGAATAAATGTTTCTCTTGTTTATTTCAGATGCAAATTGTTATATATAGCTATATAAACCCTTTATTTGATGTTTGAAAACTGCTATTCAGAGCTCCAGCAGAATCTTAGAAAACGTCATTCTCTCGGTCTGAGAACATCAGTTTGAGACAATATTTCAGGTTAAACATAACTTTTGAAAACAGCTTCGAATAAGTGTTTCTCTTGTTTATTTCTGATGCAAATTGATATATATAGCTATATAAACCCTTTATTTGATGTTTGAAAACTGTTATTCAGAGCTCCAGCAGAATCTTGGAAAACGTCATTCTCTCAGCCTGTGAAGATCAGTTTGAGACAGTATTTCATGTTAAACATAACTTTTGAAAACAGCTTCGAATAAGTGTTTCTCTTGTTTATTTCAGATGCAAATTGATATATATAGCTATATAAACCCTTTATTTGATGTTTGAAAACTGCTATTCAGAGCTCCAGCAGAATCTTAGAAAACGTCATTCTCTCGGTCTGAGAACATCAGTTTGAGACAATATTTCAGGTTAAACATAACTTTTGAAAACAGCTTCGAATAAGTGTTTCTCTTGTTTATTTCTGATGCAAATTGATATATATAGCTATATAAACCCTTTATTTGATGTTTGAAAACTGCTATTCAGAGCTTCAGCAGAATCTTGGAAAACGTCATTCTCTCAGCCTGTGAAGATCAGTTTGAGACAATATTTCAGGTTAAACATAACTTTTGAAAACAGCTTCGAATAAATGTTTCTCTTGTTTATTTCAGATGCAAATTGTTATATATAGCTATATAAACCCTTTATTTGATGTTTGAAAACTGCTATTCAGAGCTCCAGCAGAATCTTAGAAAACGTCATTCTCTCGGTCTGAGAACATCAGTTTGAGACAATATTTCAGGTTAAACATAACTTTTGAAAACAGCTTCGAATAAGTGTTTCTCTTGTTTATTTCTGATGCAAATTGATATATATAGCTATATAAGCCCTTTATTTGATGTTTGAAAACTGCTATTCAGAGCTTCAGCAGAATCTTGGAAAACGTCATTCTCTCAGCCTGTGAAGATCAGTTTGAGACAATATTTCAGGTTTAACATAACTTTTGAAAACAGCTTCGAATAAATGTTTCTCTTGTTTATTTCAGATGCAAATTGTTATATATAGCTATATAAACCCTTTATTTGATGTTTGAAAACTGCTATTCAGAGCTCCAGCAGAATCTTAGAAAACGTCATTCTCTCAGTCTGAGAACATCAGTTTGAGACAATATTTCAGGTTAAACATAACTTTTGAAAACAGCTTCGAATAAGTGTTTCTCTTGTTTATTTCAGATGCAAATTGATATATATAGCTATATAAATCCTTTATTTGATGTTTGAAAACTGCTATTCAGAGCTTCAGCAGAATCTTGGAAAACGTCATTCTCTCAGCCTGTGAAGATCAGTTTGAGACAATATTTCAGGTTAAACATAACTTTTGAAAACAGCTTCGAATAAATGTTTCTCTTGTTTATTTCAGATGCAAATTGTTATATATAGCTATATAAACCCTTTATTTGATGTTTGAAAACTGCTATTCAGAGCTCCAGCAGAATCTTAGAAAACGTCATTCTCTCGGTCTGAGAACATCAGTTTGAGACAATATTTCAGGTTAAACATAACTTTTGAAAACAGCTTCGAATAAGTGTTTCTCTTGTTTATTTCTGATGCAAATTGATATATATAGCTATATAAACCCTTTATTTGATGTTTGAAAACTGCTATTCAGAGCTCCAGCAGAATCTTAGAAAACGTCATTCTCTCGGTCTGAGAACATCAGTTTGAGACAATATTTCAGGTTAAACATAACTTTTGAAACCAGCTTCGAATAAGTGTTTCTCTTGTTTATTTCAGATGCAAATTGATATATATAGCTATATAAGCCCTTTATTTGATGTTTGAAAACTGCTATTCAGAGCTTCAGCAGAATCTTGGAAAACGTCATTCTCTCAGCCTGTGAAGATCAGTTTGAGACAATATTTCAGGTTTAACATAACTTTTGAAAACAGCTTCGAATAAATGTTTCTCTTGTTTATTTCAGATGCAAATTGTTATATATAGCTATATAAACCCTTTATTTGATGTTTGAAAACTGCTATTCAGAGCTCCAGCAGAATCTTAGAAAACGTCATTCTCTCAGTCTGAGAACATCAGTTTGAGACAATATTTCAGGTTAAACATAACTTTTGAAACCAGCTTCGAATAAGTGTTTCTCTTGTTTATTTCAGATGCAAATTGATATATATAGCTATATAAGCCCTTTATTTGATGTTTGAAAACTGCTATTCAGAGCTTCAGCAGAATCTTGGAAAACGTCATTCTCTCAGCCTGTGAAGATCAGTTTGAGACAATATTTCAGGTTAAACATAACTTTTGAAAACAGCTTCGAATAAATGTTTCTCTTGTTTATTTCAGATGCAAATTGTTATATATAGCTATATAAACCCTTTATTTGATGTTTGAAAACTGCTATTCAGAGCTCCAGCAGAATCTTAGAAAACGTCATTCTCTCGGTCTGAGAACATCAGTTTGAGACAATATTTCAGGTTAAACATAACTTTTGAAAACAGCTTCGAATAAGTGTTTCTCTTGTTTATTTCAGATGCAAATTGATATATATAGCTATATAAACCCTTTATTTGATGTTTGAAAACTGCTATTCAGAGCTTCAGCAGAATCTTGGAAAACGTCATTCTCTCAGCCTGTGAAGATCAGTTTGAGACAATATTTCAGGTTAAACATAACTTTTGAAAACAGCTTCGAATAAATGTTTCTCTTGTTTATTTCAGATGCAAATTGATATATATAGCTATATAAACCCTTTATTTGATGTTTGAAAACTGCTATTCAGAGCTCCAGCAGAATCTTAGAAAACGTCATTCTCTCAGCCTGTGAAGATCAGTTTGAGACAGTATTTCATGTTAAACATAACTTTTGAAAACAGCTTCGAATAAGTGTTTCTCTTGTTTATTTCAGATGCAAATTGATATATATAGCCATATAAACCCTTTATTTGATGTTTGAAAACTGCTATTCAGAGCTCCAGCAGAATCTTAGAAAACGTCATTCTCTCGGTCTGAGAACATCAGTTTGAGACAATATTTCAGGTTAAACATAACTTTTGAAAACAGCTTCGAATAAGTGTTTCTCTTGTTTATTTCTAATGCAAATTGATATATATAGCTATATAAACCCTTTATTTGATGTTTGAAAACTGCTATTCAGAGCTCCAGCAGAATCTTAGAAAACGTCATTCTCTCGGTCTGAGAACATCAGTTTGAGACAATATTTCAGGTTAAACATAACTTTTGAAACCAGCTTCGAATAAGTGTTTCTCTTGTTTATTTCTGATGCAAATTGATATATATAGCTATATAAGCCCTTTATTTGATGTTTGAAAACTGCTATTCAGAGCTTCAGCAGAATCTTGGAAAACGTCATTCTCTCAGCCTGTGAAGATCAGTTTGAGACAATATTTCAGGTTTAACATAACTTTTGAAAACAGCTTCGAATAAATGTTTCTCTTGTTTATTTCAGATGCAAATTGTTATATATAGCTATATAAACCCTTTATTTGATGTTTGAAAACTGCTATTCAGAGCTCCAGCAGAATCTTAGAAAACGTCATTCTCTCAGTCTGAGAACATCAGTTTGAGACAATATTTCAGGTTAAACATAACTTTTGAAAACAGCTTCGAATAAGTGTTTCTCTTGTTTATTTCAGATGCAAATTGATATATATAGCTATATAAACCCTTTATTTGATGTTTGAAAACGGTTATTCAGAGCTCCAGCAGAATCTTGGAAAACGTCATTCTCAGTCTGAGAAGATCAGTTTGAGACAATATTTCAGGTTAAACATAACTTTTGAAAACAGCTTCGAATAAATGTTTCTCTTGTTTATTTCAGATGCAAATTGTTATATATAGCTATATAAACCCTTTATTTGATGTTTGAAAACTGCTATTCAGAGCTCCAGCAGAATCTTAGAAAACGTCATTCTCTCAGTCTGAGAACATCAGTTTGAGACAATGTTTCAGGTTAAACATAACTTTTGAAAACAGCTTTG
>NW_028258785.1:0-35010 GCF_982586985.1 Callionymus lyra
CTTCAATACTCCAAATTTTATTTTTTTTTACCTCTTCAAAACTCCACAATTTTTTTTATATATTTTTTTTTACCTCTTCAAAACTCCAACTTTTTTTTTTTTTTTTTTTACCTCTTCAAAACTCCACAATTTTTTTTATTTATTTTTTTTACCTCTTCAATACTCCAAATTTTATTTTTTTTTACCTCTTCAAAACTCCACAATTTTTTTTTTTTTTTTTTTTACCTCTTCAAAACTCCATTTTTTTTTTTTTTTACCTCTTCAAAACTCCAACATTGATTTTTTGTTCCTTTTTTTACCTCTTCAAAACTCAATTTTTTTTTATTTTTTTTTTTATCTCTTCAAATCTCCAACATTGATTTTTTGTTCCTTTTTTTACCTCTTCAAAACTCCAAATTTTTTTTTTTTTTTTTTTTTACCTCTTCAAAACTCAATTTTTTTTTTTTTTTTTTTTACCTCTTCAAAACTCCAACATTTTTTTTTTTTACCTCTTCAAATCTCTACAATTTTTTTTTTTTTTTTTTTTTACCTCTTCAAAACTCCAACATTTTTTTTTTTTTTACCTCTTCAAAACTCCAACATTGATTTTTTGTTCCTTTTTTTACCTCTTCAAAACTCCACATTTTTTTTTATTTTTTTTTTTTACCTCTTCAAAACTCCAACTTTTTTATTTTTTTTTACCTCTTCAAAACTCTACAATTTTATTTATTTATTTTTTTACCTCTTCAAAACTCCAACATTGATTTTTTGTTCCTTTTTTTACCTCTTCAAAACTCCAACTTTTTTTTTTTTTTTACCTCTTCAAAACTCCAACATTGATTTTTTGTTCCTTTTTTTACCTCTTCAAAACTCAATTTTTTTTAATTTTTTTTTTACCTCTTCAAAACTCCAACATTGATTTTTTGTTCCTTTTTTTACCTCTTCAAAACTCCAAATATTTTTTTTTTTTTTTTTTACCTCTTCAAAACTCTTTTTTTTTTTTTTTACCTCTTCAAAACTCCAACTTTTTTTTTTTTTTTACCTCTTCAAAACTCCAAATTTTTTTTTTTTTTTTTTTTACCTCTTCAAAACTACAACTTTTTTTTTTTTTACCTCTTCAAAACTCCAACTTTTTTTTTTTTTTTTTTACCTCTTCAAAACTCCAACATTGATTTTTTGTTCCTTTTTTTACCTCTTCAAAACTCCACAATTTTTTTTAATTTTTTTTTTACCTCTTCAAAACTCCAACTTTTTATTTTTTTTTACCTCTTCAAAACTCTAAAATTTTTTTTTTTTTTTTTTTTTACCTCTTCAAAACTCCAACATTTTTATTTTTTTTTACCTCTTCAAAACTCTACAATTTTTTTTTTTTTTTTTTTACCTCTTCAAAACTCCAACATTTTTTTTTTTTTTACCTCTTCAAAACTCCAACATTGATTTTTTGTTCCTTTTTTTACCTCTTCAAAACTCCAACTTTTTTTTTTTTTTTACCTCTTCAAAACTCAATTTTTTTTATTTTTTTTTTTTACCTCTTCAAAACTCCAACATTGATTTTTTGTTCCTTTTTTTACCTCTTCAAAACTCCTAAATTTTTTTTTTTTTTTTACCTCTTCAAAACTCCAACTTTTTTTTTTTTTTTACCTCTTCAAAACTCCACATTTTTTTTATTTATTTTTTTTACCTCTTCAATACTCCAAATTTTTTTTTTTTTTACCTCTTCAAAACTCCACAATTTTTTTTATTTATTTTTTTTACCTCTTCAAAACTCCAACTTTTTTTTTTTTTACCTCTTCAAAACTCCAAATTTTTTTTTTTTTTTTTACCTCTTCAAAACTCTACAATTTTTTTTTTTTTTTTTTTTTTACCTCTTCAAAACTCCAACTTTTTATTTTTTTTTACCTCTTCAAAACTCTACAATTTTTTTTTTTTTTTTTTTACCTCTTCAAAACTCCATTTTTTTTTTTTTTACCTCTTCAAAACTCCAACATTGATTTTTTGTTCCTTTTTTTACCTCTTCAAAACTCCACAATTTTTTTTTTTTTTTTTTTTTACCTCTTCAAAACTCCAACATTGATTTTTTGTTCCTTTTTTTACCTCTTCAAAACTCAATTTTTTTTAATTTTTTTTTTACCTCTTCAAAACTCCAACATTTTTTTTTTTTACCTCTTCAAAACTCAATTTTTTTTTTTTTTTTTTATCTCTTCAAAACTCCAACATTTTTTTTTTTTACCTCTTCAAAACTCCACAAATTTTTTTATATTTTTTTTACCTCTTCAAAACTCCACAATTTTTTATTTATTTTTTTTACCTCTTCAAAACTCCAACATTGATTTTTTGTTCCTTTTTTTACCTCTTCAAAACTCCACAATTTTTTTTTTTTTTTTTTTTTTACCTCTTCAAAACTCATTTATTTTATTTTTTTTTTACCTCTTCAAAACTCCAACTTTTCTTTTTTTTTTTACCTCTTCAAAACTCCACAATTTTTTTTTTTTTTTTTTTACCTCTTCAAAACTACAACTTTTTTTTTTTTTTACCTCTTCAAAACTCCAACTTTTTTTTTTTTTTTTTTACCTCTTCAAAACTCCAACTTTTTTTTTTTTACCTCTTCAAAACTCCAACATTGATTTTTTGTTCCTTTTTTTACCTCTTCAAAACTCCACAATTTTTTTTTATTTTTCTTTTACCTCTTCAAAACTCCACAATTTTTTTTTTTTTTTTTTTTTACCTCTTCAAAACTCCAACATTTTTTTTTTTTTTACCTCTTCAAAACTCCAACATTGATTTTTTGTTCCTTTTTTTACCTCTTCAAAACTCCAACTTTTTTTTTCTTTTTACCTCTTCAAAACTCAATTTTTTTTTATTTTTTTTTTTACCTTTTCAAAACTCCAACATTGATTTTTTGTTCCTTTTTTTACCTCTTCAAAACTCCTAAATTTTTTATTTTTTTTTACCTCTTCAAAACTCCAACATTGATTTTTTGTTCCTTTTTTTACCTCTTCAAAACTCCACAATTTTTTTTTATTTTTCTTTTACCTCTTCAAAACTCCACAATTTTTTTTTTTTTTTTTTTTACCTCTTCAAAACTCCAACATTTTTTTTTTTTTTACCTCTTCAAAACTCCAACATTGATTTTTTGTTCCTTTTTTTTACCTCTTCAAAACTCCAACTTTTTTTTTCTTTTTACCTCTTCAAAACTCAATTTTTTTTTATTTTTTTTTTTACCTCTTCAAAACTCCAACATTGATTTTTTGTTCCTTTTTTTACCTCTTCAAAACTCCTAAATTTTTTATTTTTTTTTACCTCTTCAAAACTCCACAATTTTTTTTATTTATTTTTTTTACCTCTTCAATACTCCAAATTTTATTTTTTTTTACCTCTTCAAAACTCCACAATTTTTTTTATATATTTTTTTTACCTCTTCAAAACTCCAACTTTTTTTTTTTTTTTTTTTTACCTCTTCAAAACTCCACAATTTTTTTTATTTATTTTTTTTACCTCTTCAATACTCCAAATTTTATTTTTTTTTACCTCTTCAAAACTCCACAATTTTTTTTATATATTTTTTTTTACCTCTTCAAAACTCCAACTTTTTTTTTTTTTTTTTTTACCTCTTCAATACTCCAAATTTTTTTTTTTTTTACCTCTTCAAAACTCCACAAATTTATTTATTTATTTTTTTTACCTCTTCAAAACTCCAATTTTTTTTTTTTTTTTTTTACCTCTTCAAAACTCCAACATTGATTTTTTGTTCCTTTTTTTACCTCTTCAAAACTCAATTTTTTTTTTTTTTACCTCTTCAAAACTCCACAATTTTTTTTATATATTTTTTTTACCTCTTCAAAACTCCAACTTTTTTTTTCTTTTTTTTTTACCTCTTCAAAACTCCACAATTTTTTTTATTTATTTTTTTTACCTCTTCATACTCCAAATTTTATTTTTTTTTACCTCTTCAAAACTCCACAATTTTTTTTATATATTTTTTTTTACCTCTTCAAAACTCCAACTTTTTTTTTTTTTTTTTTACCTCTTCAAAACTCCACAATTTTTTTTATTTATTTTTTTTACCTCTTCAATACTCCAAATTTTATTTTTTTTTACCTCTTCAAAACTCCACAATTTTTTTTTTTTTTTTTTTTACCTCTTCAAAACTCCATTTTTTTTTTTTTTTACCTCTTCAAAACTCCAACATTGATTTTTTGTTCCTTTTTTTACCTCTTCAAAACTCAATTTTTTTTTTTTTTTTTTTTTATCTCAAAACTCCAACATTGATTTTTTGTTCCTTTTTTTACCTCTTCAAAACTCCAAATTTTTTTTTTTTTTTTTTTTTACCTCTTCAAAACTCAATTTTTTTTTTTTTTTTTTTTTACCTCTTCAAAACTCCAACATTTTTTTTTTTTACCTCTTCAAATCTCTACAATTTTTTTTTTTTTTTTTTTTTACCTCTTCAAAACTCCAACATTTTTTTTTTTTTTACCTCTTCAAAACTCCAACATTGATTTTTTGTTCCTTTTTTTACCTCTTCAAAACTCCACATTTTTTTTTATTTTTTTTTTTTACCTCTTCAAAACTCCAACTTTTTTATTTTTTTTTACCTCTTCAAAACTCTACAATTTTATTTATTTATTTTTTTACCTCTTCAAAACTCCAACATTGATTTTTTGTTCCTTTTTTTACCTCTTCAAAACTCCAACTTTTTTTTTTTTTTTACCTCTTCAAAACTCCAACATTGATTTTTTGTTCCTTTTTTTACCTCTTCAAAACTCAATTTTTTTTTATTTTTTTTTTACCTCTTCAAAACTCCAACATTGATTTTTTGTTCCTTTTTTTACCTCTTCAAAACTCCAAATATTTTTTTTTTTTTTTTTTACCTCTTCAAAACTCTTTTTTATTTTTTTTACCTCTTCAAAACTCCAACTTTTTTTTTTTTTTACCTCTTCAAAACTCCAAATTTTTTTTTTTTTTTTTTTTACCTCTTCAAAACTACAACTTTTTTTTTTTTTACCTCTTCAAAACTCCAACTTTTTTTTTTTTTTTTTTACCTCTTCAAAACTCCAACATTGATTTTTTGTTCCTTTTTTTACCTCTTCAAAACTCCACAATTTTTTTTAATTTTTTTTTTACCTCTTCAAAACTCCAACTTTTTATTTTTTTTTACCTCTTCAAAACTCTAAAATTTTTTTTTTTTTTTTTTTTTACCTCTTCAAAACTCCAACATTTTTATTTTTTTTTACCTCTTCAAAACTCTACAATTTTTTTTTATTTTTTTTTACCTCTTCAAAACTCCAACATTTTTTTTTTTTTTACCTCTTCAAAACTCCAACATTGATTTTTTGTTCCTTTTTTTACCTCTTCAAAACTCCAACTTTTTTTTTTTTTTTACCTCTTCAAAACTCAATTTTTTTTTTTTTTTTTTTTTACCTCTTCAAAACTCCAACATTGATTTTTTGTTCCTTTTTTTACCTCTTCAAAACTCCAAATATTTTTTTTTTTTTTTTTTTACCTCTTCAAAACTCTTTTTTATTTTTTTTACCTCTTCAAAACTCCAACTTTTTTTTTTTTTTACCTCTTCAAAACTCCAAATTTTTTTTTTTTTTTTTTTTACCTCTTCAAAACTACAACTTTTTTTTTTTTTACCTCTTCAAAACTCCAACTTTTTTTTTTTTTTTTTTACCTCTTCAAAACTCCAACATTGATTTTTTGTTCCTTTTTTTACCTCTTCAAAACTCCACAATTTTTTTTAATTTTTTTTTTACCTCTTCAAAACTCCAACTTTTTATTTTTTTTTACCTCTTCAAAACTCTAAAATTTTTTTTTTTTTTTTTTTTTACCTCTTCAAAACTCCAACATTTTTATTTTTTTTTACCTCTTCAAAACTCTACAATTTTTTTTTATTTTTTTTTACCTCTTCAAAACTCCAACATTTTTTTTTTTTTTACCTCTTCAAAACTCCAACATTGATTTTTTGTTCCTTTTTTTACCTCTTCAAAACTCCAACTTTTTTTTTTTTTTTACCTCTTCAAAACTCAATTTTTTTTTTTTTTTTTTTTTACCTCTTCAAAACTCCAACATTGATTTTTTGTTCCTTTTTTTACCTCTTCAAAACTCCTAAATTTTTTTTTTTTTTTTACCTCTTCAAAACTCCAACTTTTTTTTTTTTTTACCTCTTCAAAACTCCACATTTTTTTTATTTATTTTTTTTACCTCTTCAATACTCCAAATTTTTTTTTTTTTTACCTCTTCAAAACTCCACAATTTTTTTTATATATTTTCTTTACCTCTTCAAAACTCCAACTTTTTTTTTTTTTTTTTTTTACCTCTTCAAAACTCCAACATTGATTTTTTGTTCCTTTTTTTACCTCTTCAAAACTGATTTTTTTTTAATTTTTTTTTTATCTCTTCAAAACTCCAACATTGATTTTTTGTTCCTTTTTTTACCTCTTCAAAACTCAATTTTTTTTTTTTTTTTACCTCTTCAAAACTCCAACTTTTTTTTTTTTTTTACCTCTTCAAAACTCCACAATTTTTTTTTTTTTTTTTTTTACCTCTTCAAAACTCCAACATTGATTTTTTGTTCCTTTTTTTACCTCTTCAAAACTCCACAATTTTTTTTTTTTTTTTTTTACCTCTTCAAAACTCCAACATTGATTTTTTGTTCCTTTTTTTACCTCTTCAAAACTCAATTTTTTTTAATTTTTTTTTTACCTCTTCAAAACTCCAACATTTTTTTTTTTTACCTCTTCAAAACTCAATTTTTTTTTTTTTTTTTTTATCTCTTCAAAACTCCAACATTTTTTTTTTTTTACCTCTTCAAAACTCCACAAATTTTTTTATATTTTTTTTACCTCTTCAAAACTCCACAATTTTTTATTTATTTTTTTTACCTCTTCAAAACTCCAACATTGATTTTTTGTTCCTTTTTTTACCTCTTCAAAACTCCACAATTTTTTTTTTTTTTTTTTTTTACCTCTTCAAAACTCATTTATTTTATTTTTTTTTTACCTCTTCAAAACTCCAACTTTTCTTTTTTTTTTTACCTCTTCAAAACTCCACAATTTTTTTTTTTTTTTTTTTTTACCTCTTCAAAACTACAACTTTTTTTTTTTTTTACCTCTTCAAAACTCCAACTTTTTTTTTTTTTTTTTTACCTCTTCAAAACTCCAACTTTTTTTTTTTTACCTCTTCAAAACTCCAACTTTTTTTTTTTTACCTCTTCAAAACTCCACAATTTTTTTTTATTTTTCTATTACCTCTTCAAAACTCCACAATTTTTTTTTTTTTTTTTTTTTACCTCTTCAAAACTCCAACATTTTTTTTTTTTTTACCTCTTCAAAACTCCAACATTGATTTTTTGTTCCTTTTCTTACCTCTTCAAAACTCCAACTTTTTTTTTCTTTTTACCTCTTCAAAACTCAATTTTTTTTTATTTTTTTTTTTACCTCTTCAAAACTCCAACATTGATTTTTTGTTCCTTTTTTTACCTCTTCAAAACTCCTAAATTTTTTTTTTTTTTTTACCTCTTCAAAACTCCAACATTGATTTTTTGTTCCTTTTTTTACCTCTTCAAAACTCCCACAATTTTTTTTTATTTTTCTTTTACCTCTTCAAAACTCCACAATTTTTTTTTTTTTTTTTTTTTTACCTCTTCAAAACTCCAACATTTTTTTTTTTTTTACCTCTTCAAAACTCCAACATTGATTTTTTGTTCCTTTTTTTACCTCTTC
Organism: Callionymus lyra; assembly: GCF_982586985.1. Lineage (NCBI taxonomy): Eukaryota > Metazoa > Chordata > Actinopteri > Syngnathiformes > Callionymidae > Callionymus > Callionymus lyra. Next base: position 7,701 of record NW_028258785.1, read on the forward strand.
AAAACTCCAACTTTTTTTTTCTTTTTACCTCTTCAAAACTCAATTTTTTTTTATTTTTTTTTTTACCTCTTCAAAACTCCAACATTGATTTTTTGTTCCTTTTTTTACCTCTTCAAAACTCCTAAATTTTTTTTTTTTTTTTACCTCTTCAAAACTCCAACTTTTTTTTTTTTTTTACCTCTTCAAAACTCCACATTTTTTTTATTTATTTTTTTTACCTCTTCAATACTCCAAATTTTTTTTTTTTTTACCTCTTCAAAACTCCACAATTTTTTTTATTTATTTTTTTTACCTCTTCAAAACTCCAACTTTTTTTTTTTTTACCTCTTCAAAACTCCAAATTTTTTTTTTTTTTTTTACCTCTTCAAAACTCTACAATTTTTTTTTTTTTTTTTTTTTTACCTCTTCAAAACTCCAACTTTTTATTTTTTTTTACCTCTTCAAAACTCTACAATTTTTTTTTTTTTTTTTTTACCTCTTCAAAACTCCATTTTTTTTTTTTTTACCTCTTCAAAACTCCAACATTGATTTTTTGTTCCTTTTTTTACCTCTTCAAAACTCCACAATTTTTTTTTTTTTTTTTTTTACCTCTTCAAAACTCCAACATTGATTTTTTGTTCCTTTTTTTACCTCTTCAAAACTCAATTTTTTTTAATTTTTTTTTTACCTCTTCAAAACTCCAACATTTTTTTTTTTTACCTCTTCAAAACTCAATTTTTTTTTTTTTTTTTTTATCTCTTCAAAACTCCAACATTTTTTTTTTTTACCTCTTCAAAACTCCACAAATTTTTTTATATTTTTTTTACCTCTTCAAAACTCCACAATTTTTTATTTATTTTTTTTACCTCTTCAAAACTCCAACATTGATTTTTTGTTCCTTTTTTTACCTCTTCAAAACTCCACAATTTTTTTTTTTTTTTTTTTTTACCTCTTCAAAACTCATTTATTTTATTTTTTTTTTACCTCTTCAAAACTCCAACTTTTCTTTTTTTTTTTACCTCTTCAAAACTCCACAATTTTTTTTTTTTTTTTTTTACCTCTTCAAAACTACAACTTTTTTTTTTTTTTACCTCTTCAAAACTCCAACTTTTTTTTTTTTTTTTTTACCTCTTCAAAACTCCAACTTTTTTTTTTTTACCTCTTCAAAACTCCAACATTGATTTTTTGTTCCTTTTTTTACCTCTTCAAAACTCCACAATTTTTTTTTATTTTTCTTTTACCTCTTCAAAACTCCACAATTTTTTTTTTTTTTTTTTTTTACCTCTTCAAAACTCCAACATTTTTTTTTTTTTTACCTCTTCAAAACTCCAACATTGATTTTTTGTTCCTTTTTTTACCTCTTCAAAACTCCAACTTTTTTTTTCTTTTTACCTCTTCAAAACTCAATTTTTTTTTATTTTTTTTTTTACCTTTTCAAAACTCCAACATTGATTTTTTGTTCCTTTTTTTACCTCTTCAAAACTCCTAAATTTTTTATTTTTTTTTACCTCTTCAAAACTCCAACATTGATTTTTTGTTCCTTTTTTTACCTCTTCAAAACTCCACAATTTTTTTTTATTTTTCTTTTACCTCTTCAAAACTCCACAATTTTTTTTTTTTTTTTTTTTACCTCTTCAAAACTCCAACATTTTTTTTTTTTTTACCTCTTCAAAACTCCAACATTGATTTTTTGTTCCTTTTTTTTACCTCTTCAAAACTCCAACTTTTTTTTTCTTTTTACCTCTTCAAAACTCAATTTTTTTTTATTTTTTTTTTTACCTCTTCAAAACTCCAACATTGATTTTTTGTTCCTTTTTTTACCTCTTCAAAACTCCTAAATTTTTTATTTTTTTTTACCTCTTCAAAACTCCACAATTTTTTTTATTTATTTTTTTTACCTCTTCAATACTCCAAATTTTATTTTTTTTTACCTCTTCAAAACTCCACAATTTTTTTTATATATTTTTTTTACCTCTTCAAAACTCCAACTTTTTTTTTTTTTTTTTTTTACCTCTTCAAAACTCCACAATTTTTTTTATTTATTTTTTTTACCTCTTCAATACTCCAAATTTTATTTTTTTTTACCTCTTCAAAACTCCACAATTTTTTTTATATATTTTTTTTTACCTCTTCAAAACTCCAACTTTTTTTTTTTTTTTTTTACCTCTTCAATACTCCAAATTTTTTTTTTTTTTACCTCTTCAAAACTCCACAAATTTATTTATTTATTTTTTTTACCTCTTCAAAACTCCAATTTTTTTTTTTTTTTTTTTACCTCTTCAAAACTCCAACATTGATTTTTTGTTCCTTTTTTTACCTCTTCAAAACTCAATTTTTTTTTTTTTTTACCTCTTCAAAACTCCACAATTTTTTTTATATATTTTTTTTACCTCTTCAAAACTCCAACTTTTTTTTTCTTTTTTTTTTACCTCTTCAAAACTCCACAATTTTTTTTATTTATTTTTTTTACCTCTTCATACTCCAAATTTTATTTTTTTTTACCTCTTCAAAACTCCACAATTTTTTTTATATATTTTTTTTTACCTCTTCAAAACTCCAACTTTTTTTTTTTTTTTTTTACCTCTTCAAAACTCCACAATTTTTTTTATTTATTTTTTTTACCTCTTCAATACTCCAAATTTTATTTTTTTTTACCTCTTCAAAACTCCACAATTTTTTTTTTTTTTTTTTTTACCTCTTCAAAACTCCATTTTTTTTTTTTTTTACCTCTTCAAAACTCCAACATTGATTTTTTGTTCCTTTTTTTACCTCTTCAAAACTCAATTTTTTTTTTTTTTTTTTTTTATCTCAAAACTCCAACATTGATTTTTTGTTCCTTTTTTTACCTCTTCAAAACTCCAAATTTTTTTTTTTTTTTTTTTTACCTCTTCAAAACTCAATTTTTTTTTTTTTTTTTTTTACCTCTTCAAAACTCCAACATTTTTTTTTTTTACCTCTTCAAATCTCTACAATTTTTTTTTTTTTTTTTTTTTACCTCTTCAAAACTCCAACATTTTTTTTTTTTTACCTCTTCAAAACTCCAACATTGATTTTTTGTTCCTTTTTTTACCTCTTCAAAACTCCACATTTTTTTTTATTTTTTTTTTTTACCTCTTCAAAACTCCAACTTTTTTATTTTTTTTTACCTCTTCAAAACTCTACAATTTTATTTATTTATTTTTTTACCTCTTCAAAACTCCAACATTGATTTTTTGTTCCTTTTTTTACCTCTTCAAAACTCCAACTTTTTTTTTTTTTTTACCTCTTCAAAACTCCAACATTGATTTTTTGTTCCTTTTTTTACCTCTTCAAAACTCAATTTTTTTTTATTTTTTTTTTACCTCTTCAAAACTCCAACATTGATTTTTTGTTCCTTTTTTTACCTCTTCAAAACTCCAAATATTTTTTTTTTTTTTTTTTTACCTCTTCAAAACTCTTTTTTATTTTTTTTACCTCTTCAAAACTCCAACTTTTTTTTTTTTTTACCTCTTCAAAACTCCAAATTTTTTTTTTTTTTTTTTTTACCTCTTCAAAACTACAACTTTTTTTTTTTTTACCTCTTCAAAACTCCAACTTTTTTTTTTTTTTTTTACCTCTTCAAAACTCCAACATTGATTTTTTGTTCCTTTTTTTACCTCTTCAAAACTCCACAATTTTTTTTAATTTTTTTTTTACCTCTTCAAAACTCCAACTTTTTATTTTTTTTTACCTCTTCAAAACTCTAAAATTTTTTTTTTTTTTTTTTTTTACCTCTTCAAAACTCCAACATTTTTATTTTTTTTTACCTCTTCAAAACTCTACAATTTTTTTTTATTTTTTTTTACCTCTTCAAAACTCCAACATTTTTTTTTTTTTTACCTCTTCAAAACTCCAACATTGATTTTTTGTTCCTTTTTTTACCTCTTCAAAACTCCAACTTTTTTTTTTTTTTTACCTCTTCAAAACTCAATTTTTTTTTTTTTTTTTTTTTACCTCTTCAAAACTCCAACATTGATTTTTTGTTCCTTTTTTTACCTCTTCAAAACTCCTAAATTTTTTTTTTTTTTTTACCTCTTCAAAACTCCAACTTTTTTTTTTTTTTACCTCTTCAAAACTCCACATTTTTTTTATTTATTTTTTTTACCTCTTCAATACTCCAAATTTTTTTTTTTTTTACCTCTTCAAAACTCCACAATTTTTTTTATATATTTTCTTTACCTCTTCAAAACTCCAACTTTTTTTTTTTTTTTTTTTTACCTCTTCAAAACTCCAACATTGATTTTTTGTTCCTTTTTTTACCTCTTCAAAACTGATTTTTTTTTAATTTTTTTTTTATCTCTTCAAAACTCCAACATTGATTTTTTGTTCCTTTTTTTACCTCTTCAAAACTCAATTTTTTTTTTTTTTTTACCTCTTCAAAACTCCAACTTTTTTTTTTTTTTTACCTCTTCAAAACTCCACAATTTTTTTTTTTTTTTTTTTTACCTCTTCAAAACTCCAACATTGATTTTTTGTTCCTTTTTTTACCTCTTCAAAACTCCACAATTTTTTTTTTTTTTTTTTTTACCTCTTCAAAACTCCAACATTGATTTTTTGTTCCTTTTTTTACCTCTTCAAAACTCAATTTTTTTTAATTTTTTTTTTACCTCTTCAAAACTCCAACATTTTTTTTTTTTACCTCTTCAAAACTCAATTTTTTTTTTTTTTTTTTTATCTCTTCAAAACTCCAACATTTTTTTTTTTTTACCTCTTCAAAACTCCACAAATTTTTTTATATTTTTTTTACCTCTTCAAAACTCCACAATTTTTTATTTATTTTTTTTACCTCTTCAAAACTCCAACATTGATTTTTTGTTCCTTTTTTTACCTCTTCAAAACTCCACAATTTTTTTTTTTTTTTTTTTTTTACCTCTTCAAAACTCATTTATTTTATTTTTTTTTTACCTCTTCAAAACTCCAACTTTTCTTTTTTTTTTTACCTCTTCAAAACTCCACAATTTTTTTTTTTTTTTTTTTTTACCTCTTCAAAACTACAACTTTTTTTTTTTTTTACCTCTTCAAAACTCCAACTTTTTTTTTTTTTTTTTTACCTCTTCAAAACTCCAACTTTTTTTTTTTTACCTCTTCAAAACTCCAACTTTTTTTTTTTTACCTCTTCAAAACTCCACAATTTTTTTTTATTTTTCTATTACCTCTTCAAAACTCCACAATTTTTTTTTTTTTTTTTTTTTACCTCTTCAAAACTCCAACATTTTTTTTTTTTTTACCTCTTCAAAACTCCAACATTGATTTTTTGTTCCTTTTCTTACCTCTTCAAAACTCCAACTTTTTTTTTCTTTTTACCTCTTCAAAACTCAATTTTTTTTTATTTTTTTTTTTACCTCTTCAAAACTCCAACATTGATTTTTTGTTCCTTTTTTTACCTCTTCAAAACTCCTAAATTTTTTTTTTTTTTTTACCTCTTCAAAACTCCAACATTGATTTTTTGTTCCTTTTTTTACCTCTTCAAAACTCCCACAATTTTTTTTTATTTTTCTTTTACCTCTTCAAAACTCCACAATTTTTTTTTTTTTTTTTTTTTACCTCTTCAAAACTCCAACATTTTTTTTTTTTTTACCTCTTCAAAACTCCAACATTGATTTTTTGTTCCTTTTTTTACCTCTTCAAAACTCCAACTTTTTTTTTCTTTTTACCTCTTCAAAACTCAATTTTTTTTTATTTTTTTTTTTACCTCTTCAAAACTCCAACATTGATTTTTTGTTCCTTTTTTTACCTCTTCAAAACTCCTAAATTTTTTTTTTTTTTTTACCTCTTCAAAACTCCACAATTTTTTTTATTTATTTTTTTTACCTCTTCAATACTCCAAATTTTATTTTTTTTTACCTCTTCAAAACTCCACAATTTTTTTTATATATTTTTTTTACCTCTTCAAAACTCCAACTTTTTTTTTTTTTTTTTTTACCTCTTCAAAACTCCACAATTTTTTTTATTTATTTTTTTTACCTCTTCAATACTCCAAATTTTATTTTTTTTTACCTCTTCAAAACTCCACAATTTTTTTTATATATTTTTTTTTACCTCTTCAAAACTCCAACTTTTTTTTTTTTTTTTTTTACCTCTTCAAAACTCCACAATTTTTTTTATTTATTTTTTTTACCTCTTCAATACTCCAAATTTTATTTTTTTTTACCTCTTCAAAACTCCACAATTTTTTTTTTTTTTTTTTTTACCTCTTCAAAACTCCATTTTTTTTTTTTTTACCTCTTCAAAACTCCAACATTGATTTTTTGTTCCTTTTTTTACCTCTTCAAAACTCAATTTTTTTTTATTTTTTTTTTTTATCTCTTCAAAACTCCAACATTGATTTTTTGTTCCTTTTTTTACCTCTTCAAAACTCCAAATTTTTTTTTTTTTTTTTTTTTACCTCTTCAAAACTCAATTTTTTTTTTTTTTTTTTTACCTCTTCAAAACTCCAACATTTTTTTTTTTTACCTCTTCAAATCTCTACAATTTTTTTTTTTTTTTTTTTTTACCTCTTCAAAACTCCAACATTTTTTTTTTTTTTACCTCTTCAAAACTCCAACATTGATTTTTTGTTCCTTTTTTTACCTCTTCAAAACTCCACATTTTTTTTTATTTTTTTTTTTTACCTCTTCAAAACTCCAACTTTTTTATTTTTTTTTACCTCTTCAAAACTCTACAATTTTATTTATTTATTTTTTTACCTCTTCAAAACTCCAACATTGATTTTTTGTTCCTTTTTTTACCTCTTCAAAACTCCAACTTTTTTTTTTTTTTTACCTCTTCAAAACTCCAACATTGATTTTTTGTTCCTTTTTTTACCTCTTCAAAACTCAATTTTTTTTTATTTTTTTTTTACCTCTTCAAAACTCCAACATTGATTTTTTGTTCCTTTTTTTACCTCTTCAAAACTCCAAATATTTTTTTTTTTTTTTTTTACCTCTTCAAAACTCTTTTTTTTTTTTTTTACCTCTTCAAAACTCCAACTTTTTTTTTTTTTTACCTCTTCAAAACTCCAAATTTTTTTATTTTTTTTTTTTACCTCTTCAAAACTACAACTTTTTTTTTTTTTACCTCTTCAAAACTCCAACTTTTTTTTTTTTTTTTTTACCTCTTCAAAACTCCAACATTGATTTTTTGTTCCTTTTTTTACCTCTTCAAAACTCCACAATTTTTTTTAATTTTTTTTTTACCTCTTCAAAACTCCAACTTTTTATTTTTTTTTACCTCTTCAAAACTCTAAAATTTTTTTTTTTTTTTTTTTTTACCTCTTCAAAACTCCAACATTTTTATTTTTTTTTACCTCTTCAAAACTCTACAATTTTTTTTTTTTTTTTTTTACCTCTTCAAAACTCCAACATTTTTTTTTTTTTTACCTCTTCAAAACTCCAACATTGATTTTTTGTTCCTTTTTTTACCTCTTCAAAACTCCAACTTTTTTTTTTTTTTTACCTCTTCAAAACTCCAACTTTTTTTTTTTTTTTTTTTACCTCTTCAAAACTCCACAATTTTTTTTATTTATTTTTTTTACCTCTTCAATACTCCAAATTTTTTTTTTTTTACCTCTTCAAAACTCCACAATTTTTTTTTTTTTTTTTTTACCTCTTCAAAACTCCAACATTTTTTTTTTTTTTTACCTCTTCAAAACTCCAACATTGATTTTTTGTTCCTTTTTTTACCTCTTCAAAACTGATTTTTTTTTTATTTTTTTTTTATCTCTTCAAAACTCCAACATTGATTTTTTGTTCCTTTTTTTACCTCTTCAAAACTCCAAATTTTTTTTTTTTTTTTTTTTTACCTCTTCAAAACTCAATTTTTTTTTTTTTTTTTACCTCTTCAAAACTCCAACTTTTTTTTTTTTTACCTCTTCAAAACTCCAAATTTTTTTTTTTTTTTTTACCTCTTCAAAACTCTACAATTTTTTTTTCTTTTTTTTTTTACCTCTTCAAAACTCCAACTTTTTTTTTTTTTTTACCTCTTCAAAACTCTACAATTTTTTTTTTTTTTTTTTTACCTCTTCAAAACTCCATTTTTTTTTTTTTACCTCTTCAAAACTCCAACATTGATTTTTTGTTCCTTTTTTTACCTCTTCAAAACTCCAACTTTTTTTTTTTTTTTACCTCTTCAAAACTCCAACATTGATTTTTTGTTCCTTTTTTTACCTCTTCAAAACTCCAAATATTTTTTTTTTTTTTTTTTTACCTCTTCAAAACTCAATTTTTTTTTTTTTTTTTACCTCTTCAAAACTCCAACTTTTTTTTTTTTTTACCTCTTCAAAACTCCACAATTTTTTTTTTTTTTTTTTTTACCTCTTCAAAACTCCAACTTTTTTTTTTTTTACCTCTTCAAAACTCCAACTTTTTTTTTTTTTTTACCTCTTCAAAACTCCAACTTTTTTTTTTTTTTACCTCTTCAAAACTCCAACTTTTTTTTTTTTTACCTCTTCAAAACTCAATTTTTTTTTTTTTTTTTTTTACCTCTTCAAAACTCCAACATTGATTTTTTGTTCCTTTTTTTACCTCTTCAAAACTCCAAATTTTATTTTATTTTTTTTTACCTCTTCAAAACTCCACAATTTTTTTTTTTTTTTTACCTCTTCAAAACTCCAACATTGATTTTTTGTTCCTTTTTTTACCTCTTCAAAACTCCCACAATTTTTTTTTATTTTTCTTTTACCTCTTCAAAACTCCACAATTTTTTTTTTTTTTTTTTTTTACCTCTTCAAAACTCCAACATTTTTTTTTTTTTTACCTCTCCAAAACTCCAACATTGATTTTTTGTTCCTTTTTTTACCTCTTCAAAACTCCAACTTTTTTTTTCTTTTTACCTCTTCAAAACTCAATTTTTTTTTATTTTTTTTTTTAACCTCTTCAAAACTCCAACATTGATTTTTTGTTCCTTTTTTTACCTCTTCAAAACTCCTAAATTTTTTTTTTTTTTTTACCTCTTCAAAACTCCACAATTTTTTTTATTTATTTTTTTTACCTCTTCAATACTCCAAATTTTATTTTTTTTTACCTCTTCAAAACTCCACAATTTTTTTTATATATTTTTTTTACCTCTTCAAAACTCCAACTTTTTTTTTTTTTTTTTTTTACCTCTTCAAAACTCCACAATTTTTTTTATTTATTTTTTTTACCTCTTCAATACTCCAAATTTTATTTTTTTTTACCTCTTCAAAACTCCACAATTTTTTTTATATATTTTTTTTTACCTCTTCAAAACTCCAACTTTTTTTTTTTTTTTTTTTACCTCTTCAAAACTCCACAATTTTTTTTATTTATTTTTTTTACCTCTTCAATACTCCAAATTTTATTTTTTTTTACCTCTTCAAAACTCCACAATTTTTTTTTTTTTTTTTTTTACCTCTTCAAAACTCCATTTTTTTTTTTTTTACCTCTTCAAAACTCCAACATTGATTTTTTGTTCCTTTTTTTACCTCTTCAAAACTCAATTTTTTTTTATTTTTTTTTTTATCTCTTCAAAACTCCAACATTGATTTTTTGTTCCTTTTTTTACCTCTTCAAAACTCCAAATTTTTTTTTTTTTTTTTTTTTACCTCTTCAAAACTCAATTTTTTTTTTTTTTTTTTTTTACCTCTTCAAAACTCCAACATTTTTTTTTTTACCTCTTCAAATCTCTACAATTTTTTTTTTTTTTTTTTTTTACCTCTTCAAAACTCCAACATTTTTTTTTTTTTTACCTCTTCAAAACTCCAACATTGATTTTTTGTTCCTTTTTTTACCTCTTCAAAACTCCACATTTTTTTTTATTTTTTTTTTTACCTCTTCAAAACTCCAACTTTTTTATTTTTTTTACCTCTTCAAAACTCTACAATTTTATTTATTTATTTTTTTACCTCTTCAAAACTCCAACATTGATTTTTTGTTCCTTTTTTTACCTCTTCAAAACTCCAACTTTTTTTTTTTTTTTACCTCTTCAAAACTCCAACATTGATTTTTTGTTCCTTTTTTTACCTCTTCAAAACTCAATTTTTTTTAATTTTTTTTTTACCTCTTCAAAACTCCAACATTGATTTTTTGTTCCTTTTTTTACCTCTTCAAAACTCCAAATATTTTTTTTTTTTTTTTTTACCTCTTCAAAACTCTTTTTTTTTTTTTTTACCTCTTCAAAACTCCAACTTTTTTTTTTTTTTACCTCTTCAAAACTCCAAATTTTTTTATTTTTTTTTTTTACCTCTTCAAAACTACAACTTTTTTTTTTTTTTACCTCTTCAAAACTCCAACTTTTTTTTTTTTTTTTTTTACCTCTTCAAAACTCCAACATTGATTTTTTGTTCCTTTTTTTACCTCTTCAAAACTCCACAATTTTTTTTAATTTTTTTTTTACCTCTTCAAAACTCCAACTTTTTAATTTTTTTTTTACCTCTTCAAAACTCCAACTTTTTATTTTTTTTTACCTCTTCAAAACTCTAAAATTTTTTTTTTTTTTTTTTTTTTACCTCTTCAAAACTCCAACATTTTTATTTTTTTTTACCTCTTCAAAACTCTACAATTTTTTTTTTTTTTTTTTTACCTCTTCAAAACTCCAACTTTTTTTTTTTTTTTACCTCTTCAAAACTCAATTTTTTTTATTTTTTTTTTTTACCTCTTCAAAACTCCAACATTGATTTTTTGTTCCTTTTTTTACCTCTTCAAAACTCCTAAATTTTTTTTTTTTTTTTTACCTCTTCAAAACTCCAACTTTTTTTTTTTTTTTACCTCTTCAAAACTCCACATTTTTTTTATTTATTTTTTTTACCTCTTCAATACTCCAAATTTTTTTTTTTTTTACCTCTTCAAAACTCCACAATTTTTTTTATATATTTTTTTTACCTCTTCAAAACTCCAACTTTTTTTTTTTTTTTTTTTACCTCTTCAAAACTCCACAATCTTTTTTACCTCTTCAATACTCCAAATTTTATTTTTTTTTACCTCTTCAAAACTCCACAATTTTTTTTATATATTTTTTTTACCTCTTCAAAACTCCACAATTTTTTTTTTTTTTTTTTTACCTCTTCAAAACTACAACTTTTTTTTTTTTTTACCTCTTCAAAACTCCAACTTTTTTTTTTTTTTTTTTACCTCTTCAAAACTCCAACTTTTTTTTTTTTACCTCTTCAAAACTCCAACATTGATTTTTTGTTCCTTTTTTACCTCTTCAAAACTCCACAATTTTTTTTTATTTTTCTTTTACCTCTTCAAAACTCCACAATTTTTTTTTTTTTTTTTTTTTACCTCTTCAAAACTCCAACATTTTTTTTTTTTTTACCTCTTCAAAACTCCAACATTGATTTTTTGTTCCTTTTTTTACCTCTTCAAAACTCCAACTTTTTTTTTCTTTTTACCTCTTCAAAACTCAATTTTTTTTTATTTTTTTTTTTACCTCTTCAAAACTCCAACATTGATTTTTTGTTCCTTTTTTTACCTCTTCAAAACTCCTAAATTTTTTATTTTTTTTTACCTCTTCAAAACTCCAACATTGATTTTTTGTTCCTTTTTTTACCTCTTCAAAACTCCACAATTTTTTTTTATTTTTCTTTTACCTCTTTAAAACTCCACAATTTTTTTTTTTTTTTTTTTTACCTCTTCAAAACTCCAACATTTTTTTTTTTTTTACCTCTTCAAAACTCCAACATTGATTTTTTGTTCCTTTTTTTACCTCTTCAAAACTCCAACTTTTTTTTTCTTTTTACCTCTTCAAAACTCAATTTTTTTTTATTTTTTTTTTTACCTCTTCAAAACTCCAACATTGATTTTTTGTTCCTTTTTTTACCTCTTCAAAACTCCTACATTTTTTATTTTTTTTTACCTCTTCAAAACTCCACAATTTTTTTTATTTATTTTTTTTACCTCTTCAATACTCCAAATTTTTTTTTTTTTTACCTCTTCAAAACTCCACAATTTTTTTTATATATTTTTTTTACCTCTTCAAAACTCCAACTTTTTTTTTTTTTTTTTTTTACCTCTTCAAAACTCCACAATTTTTTTTATTTATTTTTTTTACCTCTTCAATACTCCAAATTTTATTTTTTTTTACCTCTTCAAAACTCCACAATTTTTTTTATATATTTTTTTTTACCTCTTCAAAACTCCAACTTTTTTTTTTTTTTTTTTTACCTCTTCAAAACTCCACAATTTTTTTTATTTATTTTTTTTACCTCTTCAATACTCCAAATTTTATTTTTTTTTACCTCTTCAAAACTCCACAATTTTTTTTTTTTTTTTTTTTACCTCTTCAAAACTCCATTTTTTTTTTTTTTTACCTCTTCAAAACTCCAACATTGATTTTTTGTTCCTTTTTTTACCTCTTCAAAACTCAATTTTTTTTTATTTTTTTTTTTATCTCTTCAAAACTCCAACATTGATTTTTTGTTCCTTTTTTTACCTCTTCAAAACTCCAAATTTTTTTTTTTTTTTTTTTTTACCTCTTCAAAACTCCAACATTTTTTTTTTTTACCTCTTCAAATCTCTACAATTTTTTTTTTTTTTTTTTTTTACCTCTTCAAAACTCCAACATTTTTTTTTTTTTTACCTCTTCAAAACTCCAACATTGATTTTTTGTTCCTTTTTTTACCTCTTCAAAACTCCACATTTTTTTTTATTTTTTTTTTTTACCTCTTCAAAACTCCAACATTGATTTTTTGTTCCTTTTTTTACCTCTTCAAAACTCCAACTTTTTTTTTCTTTTTACCTCTTCAAAACTCAATTTTTTTTTATTTTTTTTTTTACCTCTTCAAAACTCCAACATTGATTTTTTGTTCCTTTTTTTACCTCTTCAAAACTCCTAAATTTTTTATTTTTTTTTACCTCTTCAAAACTCCAACATTGATTTTTTGTTCCTTTTTTTACCTCTTCAAAACTCCACAATTTTTTTTTATTTTTCTTTTACCTCTTTAAAACTCCACAATTTTTTTTTTTTTTTTTTTTACCTCTTCAAAACTCCAACATTTTTTTTTTTTTTACCTCTTCAAAACTCCAACATTGATTTTTTGTTCCTTTTTTTACCTCTTCAAAACTCCAACTTTTTTTTTCTTTTTACCTCTTCAAAACTCAATTTTTTTTTATTTTTTTTTTTACCTCTTCAAAACTCCAACATTGATTTTTTGTTCCTTTTTTTACCTCTTCAAAACTCCTAAATTTTTTATTTTTTTTTACCTCTTCAAAACTCCACAATTTTTTTTATTTATTTTTTTTACCTCTTCAATACTCCAAATTTTTTTTTTTTTTACCTCTTCAAAACTCCACAATTTTTTTTATATATTTTTTTTACCTCTTCAAAACTCCAACTTTTTTTTTTTTTTTTTTTTACCTCTTCAAAACTCCACAATTTTTTTTATTTATTTTTTTTACCTCTTCAATACTCCAAATTTTATTTTTTTTTACCTCTTCAAAACTCCACAATTTTTTTTATATATTTTTTTTTACCTCTTCAAAACTCCAACTTTTTTTTTTTTTTTTTTTTACCTCTTCAAAACTCCACAATTTTTTTTATTTATTTTTTTTACCTCTTCAATACTCCAAATTTTATTTTTTTTTACCTCTTCAAAACTCCACAATTTTTTTTTTTTTTTTTTTTACCTCTTCAAAACTCCATTTTTTTTTTTTTTTACCTCTTCAAAACTCCAACATTGATTTTTTGTTCCTTTTTTTACCTCTTCAAAACTCAATTTTTTTTTATTTTTTTTTTTATCTCTTCAAAACTCCAACATTGATTTTTTGTTCCTTTTTTTACCTCTTCAAAACTCCAAATTTTTTTTTTTTTTTTTTTTTACCTCTTCAAAACTCAATTTTTTTTTTTTTTTTTTTTTACCTCTTCAAAACTCCAACATTTTTTTTTTTTACCTCTTCAAATCTCTACAATTTTTTTTTTTTTTTTTTTTTACCTCTTCAAAACTCCAACATTTTTTTTTTTTTTACCTCTTCAAAACTCCAACATTGATTTTTTGTTCCTTTTTTTACCTCTTCAAAACTCCACATTTTTTTTTATTTTTTTTTTTTACCTCTTCAAAACTCCAACTTTTTTATTTTTTTTTACCTCTTCAAAACTCTACAATTTTATTTATTTATTTTTTTACCTCTTCAAAACTCCAACATTGATTTTTTGTTCCTTTTTTTACCTCTTCAAAACTCCAACTTTTTTTTTTTTTTTACCTCTTCAAAACTCCAACATTGATTTTTTGTTCCTTTTTTTACCTCTTCAAAACTCAATTTTTTTTTATTTTTTTTTTACCTCTTCAAAACTCCAACATTGATTTTTTGTTCCTTTTTTTACCTCTTCAAAACTCCAAATATTTTTTTTTTTTTTTTTTTACCTCTTCAAAACTCTTTTTTTTTTTTTTTACCTCTTCAAAACTCCAACTTTTTTTTTTTTTTACCTCTTCAAAACTCCAAATTTTTTTTTTTTTTTTTTTTACCTCTTCAAAACTACAACTTTTTTTTTTTTTACCTCTTCAAAACTCCAACTTTTTTTTTTTTTTTTTTACCTCTTCAAAACTCCAACATTGATTTTTTGTTCCTTTTTTTACCTCTTCAAAACTCCACAATTTTTTTTAATTTTTTTTTTACCTCTTCAAAACTCCAACTTTTTATTTTTTTTTACCTCTTCAAAACTCTAAAATTTTTTTTTTTTTTTTTTTTACCTCTTCAAAACTCCAACATTTTTATTTTTTTTTACCTCTTCAAAACTCTACAATTTTTTTTTTTTTTTTTTTACCTCTTCAAAACTCCAACATTTTTTTTTTTTTTACCTCTTCAAAACTCCAACATTGATTTTTTGTTCCTTTTTTTACCTCTTCAAAACTCCAACTTTTTTTTTTTTTTTACCTCTTCAAAACTCAATTTTTTTTTTTTTTTTTTTTTACCTCTTCAAAACTCCAACATTGATTTTTTGTTCCTTTTTTTACCTCTTCAAAACTCCTAAATTTTTTTTTTTTTTTTACCTCTTCAAAACTCCAACTTTTTTTTTTTTTTTACCTCTTCAAAACTCCACATTTTTTTTATTTATTTTTTTTACCTCTTCAATACTCCAAATTTTTTTTTTTTTACCTCTTCAAAACTCCACAATTTTTTTTATATATTTTTTTTACCTCTTCAAAACTCCAACTTTTTTTTTTTTTTTTTTTTACCTCTTCAAAACTCCAACATTGATTTTTTGTTCCTTTTTTTACCTCTTCAAAACTGATTTTTTTTTAATTTTTTTTTTATCTCTTCAAAACTCCAACATTGATTTTTTGTTCCTTTTTTTACCTCTTCAAAACTCAATTTTTTTTTTTTTTTTTACCTCTTCAAAACTCCAACTTTTTTTTTTTTTTTACCTCTTCAAAACTCCACAATTTTTTTTTTTTTTTTTTTTACCTCTTCAATACTCCAAATTTTTTTTTTTTTTTACCTCTTCAAAACTCCAACATTGATTTTTTGTTCCTTTTTTTACCTCTTCAAAACTCCACAATTTTTTTTAATTTTTTTTTTACCTCTTCAAAACTCCAACTTTTTATTTTTTTTTACCTCTTCAAAACTCTAAAATTTTTTTTTTTTTTTTTTTTTACCTCTTCAAAACTCCAACATTTTTATTTTTTTTTACCTCTTCAAAACTCTACAATTTTTTTTTTTTTTTTTTTACCTCTTCAAAACTCCAACATTTTTTTTTTTTTTACCTCTTCAAAACTCCAACATTGATTTTTTGTTCCTTTTTTTACCTCTTCAAAACTCCAACTTTTTTTTTTTTTTTACCTCTTCAAAACTCAATTTTTTTTTTTTTTTTTTTTTACCTCTTCAAAACTCCAACATTGATTTTTTGTTCCTTTTTTTACCTCTTCAAAACTCCTAAATTTTTTTTTTTTTTTTACCTCTTCAAAACTCCAACTTTTTTTTTTTTTTTACCTCTTCAAAACTCCACATTTTTTTTATTTATTTTTTTTACCTCTTCAATACTCCAAATTTTTTTTTTTTTACCTCTTCAAAACTCCACAATTTTTTTTATATATTTTTTTTACCTCTTCAAAACTCCAACTTTTTTTTTTTTTTTTTTTTACCTCTTCAAAACTCCAACATTGATTTTTTGTTCCTTTTTTTACCTCTTCAAAACTGATTTTTTTTTAATTTTTTTTTTATCTCTTCAAAACTCCAACATTGATTTTTTGTTCCTTTTTTTACCTCTTCAAAACTCAATTTTTTTTTTTTTTTTTACCTCTTCAAAACTCCAACTTTTTTTTTTTTTTTACCTCTTCAAAACTCCACAATTTTTTTTTTTTTTTTTTTACCTCTTCAAAACTCCAACTTTTTTTTTTTTTTACCTCTTCAAAACTCCAACATTGATTTTTTGTTCCTTTTTTTACCTCTTCAAAACTCCACAATTTTTTTTTTTTTTTTTTTTACCTCTTCAAAACTCCAACATTGATTTTTTGTTCCTTTTTTTACCTCTTCAAAACTCAATTTTTTTTAATTTTTTTTTTACCTCTTCAAAACTCCAACATTTTTTTTTTTTACCTCTTCAAAACTCAATTTTTTTTTTTTTTTTTTTATCTCTTCAAAACTCCAACATTTTTTTTTTTTTACCTCTTCAAAACTCCACAAATTTTTTTATATTTTTTTTACCTCTTCAAAACTCCACAATTTTTTATTTATTTTTTTTACCTCTTCAAAACTCCAACATTGATTTTTTGTTCCTTTTTTTACCTCTTCAAAACTCCACAATTTTTTTTTTTTTTTTTTTTTTACCTCTTCAAAACTCATTTATTTTATATTTTTTTTTACCTCTTCAAAACTCCAACTTTTCTTTTTTTTTTTACCTCTTCAAAACTCCACAATTTTTTTTTTTTTTTTTTTTTACCTCTTCAAAACTACAACTTTTTTTTTTTTTTACCTCTTCAAAACTCCAACTTTTTTTTTTTTTTTTTTACCTCTTCAAAACTCCAACTTTTTTTTTTTTACCTCTTCAAAACTCCAACTTTTTTTTTTTTACCTCTTCAAAACTCCACAATTTTTTTTTATTTTTCTTTTACCTCTTCAAAACTCCACAATTTTTTTTTTTTTTTTTTTTTACCTCTTCAAAACTCCAACATTTTTTTTTTTTTTACCTCTTCAAAACTCCAACATTGATTTTTTGTTCCTTTTTTTACCTCTTCAAAACTCCAACTTTTTTTTTCTTTTTACCTCTTCAAAACTCAATTTTTTTTTATTTTTTTTTTTACCTCTTCAAAACTCCAACATTGATTTTTTGTTCCTTTTTTTACCTCTTCAAAACTCCTAAATTTTTTATTTTTTTTTACCTCTTCAAAACTCCAACATTGATTTTTTGTTCCTTTTTTTACCTCTTCAAAACTCCCACAATTTTTTTTTATTTTTCTTTTACCTCTTCAAAACTCCACAATTTTTTTTTTTTTTTTTTTTTACCTCTTCAAAACTCCAACATTTTTTTTTTTTTTTTACCTCTTCAAAACTCCAACTTTTTTTTTTTTACCTCTTCAAAACTCCAACATTGATTTTTTGTTCCTTTTTTTACCTCTTCAAAACTCCACAATTTTTTTTTATTTTTCTTTTACCTCTTCAAAACTCCACAATTTTTTTTTTTTTTTTTTTTTACCTCTTCAAAACTCCAACATTTTTTTTTTTTTTACCTCTTCAAAACTCCAACATTGATTTTTTGTTCCTTTTTTTACCTCTTCAAAACTCCAACTTTTTTTTTCTTTTTACCTCTTCAAAACTCAATTTTTTTTTATTTTTTTTTTTACCTTTTCAAAACTCCAACATTGATTTTTTGTTCCTTTTTTTACCTCTTCAAAACTCCTAAATTTTTTATTTTTTTTTACCTCTTCAAAACTCCAACATTGATTTTTTGTTCCTTTTTTTACCTCTTCAAAACTCCACAATTTTTTTTTATTTTTCTTTTACCTCTTCAAAACTCCACAATTTTTTTTTTTTTTTTTTTTACCTCTTCAAAACTCCAACATTTTTTTTTTTTTTACCTCTTCAAAACTCCAACATTGATTTTTTGTTCCTTTTTTTTACCTCTTCAAAACTCCAACTTTTTTTTTCTTTTTACCTCTTCAAAACTCAATTTTTTTTATTTTTTTTTTACCTCTTCAAAACTCCAACATTGATTTTTTGTTCCTTTTTTTACCTCTTCAAAACTCCTAAATTTTTTATTTTTTTTACCTCTTCAAAACTCCACAATTTTTTTTATTTATTTTTTTTACCTCTTCAATACTCCAAATTTTATTTTTTTTTACCTCTTCAAAACTCCACAATTTTTTTTATATATTTTTTTACCTCTTCAAAACTCCAACTTTTTTTTTTTTTTTTTTTTACCTCTTCAAAACTCCACAATTTTTTTTATTTATTTTTTTTACCTCTTCAATACTCCAAATTTTATTTTTTTTTACCTCTTCAAAACTCCACAATTTTTTTTATATATTTTTTTTTACCTCTTCAAAACTCCAACTTTTTTTTTTTTTTTTTTACCTCTTCAATACTCCAAATTTTTTTTTTTTTTACCTCTTCAAAACTCCACAAATTTATTTATTTATTTTTTTTACCTCTTCAAAACTCCAATTTTTTTTTTTTTTTTTTTACCTCTTCAAAACTCCAACATTGATTTTTTGTTCCTTTTTTTACCTCTTCAAAACTCAATTTTTTTTTTTTTTTACCTCTTCAAAACTCCACAATTTTTTTTATATATTTTTTTTACCTCTTCAAAACTCCAACTTTTTTTTTCTTTTTTTTTTACCTCTTCAAAACTCCACAATTTTTTTTATTTATTTTTTTTACCTCTTCATACTCCAAATTTTATTTTTTTTTACCTCTTCAAAACTCCACAATTTTTTTTATATATTTTTTTTTACCTCTTCAAAACTCCAACTTTTTTTTTTTTTTTTTTACCTCTTCAAAACTCCACAATTTTTTTTATTTATTTTTTTTACCTCTTCAATACTCCAAATTTTATTTTTTTTTACCTCTTCAAAACTCCACAATTTTTTTTTTTTTTTTTTTTACCTCTTCAAAACTCCATTTTTTTTTTTTTTTACCTCTTCAAAACTCCAACATTGATTTTTTGTTCCTTTTTTTACCTCTTCAAAACTCAATTTTTTTTTTTTTTTTTTTTTATCTCAAAACTCCAACATTGATTTTTTGTTCCTTTTTTTACCTCTTCAAAACTCCAAATTTTTTTTTTTTTTTTTTTTACCTCTTCAAAACTCAATTTTTTTTTTTTTTTTTTTTACCTCTTCAAAACTCCAACATTTTTTTTTTTTACCTCTTCAAATCTCTACAATTTTTTTTTTTTTTTTTTTTTACCTCTTCAAAACTCCAACATTTTTTTTTTTTTTACCTCTTCAAAACTCCAACATTGATTTTTTGTTCCTTTTTTTACCTCTTCAAAACTCCACATTTTTTTTTATTTTTTTTTTTTACCTCTTCAAAACTCCAACTTTTTTATTTTTTTTTACCTCTTCAAAACTCTACAATTTTATTTATTTATTTTTTTACCTCTTCAAAACTCCAACATTGATTTTTTGTTCCTTTTTTTACCTCTTCAAAACTCCAACTTTTTTTTTTTTTTTACCTCTTCAAAACTCCAACATTGATTTTTTGTTCCTTTTTTTACCTCTTCAAAACTCAATTTTTTTTTATTTTTTTTTTACCTCTTCAAAACTCCAACATTGATTTTTTGTTCCTTTTTTTACCTCTTCAAAACTCCAAATATTTTTTTTTTTTTTTTTTACCTCTTCAAAACTCTTTTTTATTTTTTTTACCTCTTCAAAACTCCAACTTTTTTTTTTTTTTACCTCTTCAAAACTCCAAATTTTTTTTTTTTTTTTTTTTACCTCTTCAAAACTACAACTTTTTTTTTTTTTACCTCTTCAAAACTCCAACTTTTTTTTTTTTTTTTTACCTCTTCAAAACTCCAACATTGATTTTTTGTTCCTTTTTTTACCTCTTCAAAACTCCACAATTTTTTTTAATTTTTTTTTTACCTCTTCAAAACTCCAACTTTTTATTTTTTTTTACCTCTTCAAAACTCTAAAATTTTTTTTTTTTTTTTTTTTTACCTCTTCAAAACTCCAACATTTTTATTTTTTTTTACCTCTTCAAAACTCTACAATTTTTTTTTTTTTTTTTTACCTCTTCAAAACTCCAACATTTTTTTTTTTTTTACCTCTTCAAAACTCCAACATTGATTTTTTGTTCCTTTTTTTACCTCTTCAAAACTCCAACTTTTTTTTTTTTTTTACCTCTTCAAAACTCAATTTTTTTTTTTTTTTTTTTTTACCTCTTCAAAACTCCAACATTGATTTTTTGTTCCTTTTTTTACCTCTTCAAAACTCCTAAATTTTTTTTTTTTTTTTACCTCTTCAAAACTCCAACTTTTTTTTTTTTTTACCTCTTCAAAACTCCACATTTTTTTTATTTATTTTTTTTACCTCTTCAATACTCCAAATTTTTTTTTTTTTTACCTCTTCAAAACTCCACAATTTTTTTTATATATTTTCTTTACCTCTTCAAAACTCCAACTTTTTTTTTTTTTTTTTTTTACCTCTTCAAAACTCCAACATTGATTTTTTGTTCCTTTTTTTACCTCTTCAAAACTGATTTTTTTTTAATTTTTTTTTTATCTCTTCAAAACTCCAACATTGATTTTTTGTTCCTTTTTTTACCTCTTCAAAACTCAATTTTTTTTTTTTTTTTACCTCTTCAAAACTCCAACTTTTTTTTTTTTTTTACCTCTTCAAAACTCCACAATTTTTTTTTTTTTTTTTTTTACCTCTTCAAAACTCCAACATTGATTTTTTGTTCCTTTTTTTACCTCTTCAAAACTCCACAATTTTTTTTTTTTTT
This sequence comes from Callionymus lyra, assembly GCF_982586985.1. NCBI lineage: Eukaryota > Metazoa > Chordata > Actinopteri > Syngnathiformes > Callionymidae > Callionymus > Callionymus lyra. Next base: position 28,514 of record NW_028258785.1, read on the forward strand.
TTTTTTACCTCTTCAAAACTCCAACATTGATTTTTTGTTCCTTTTTTTACCTCTTCAAAACTCAATTTTTTTTAATTTTTTTTTTACCTCTTCAAAACTCCAACATTTTTTTTTTTTACCTCTTCAAAACTCAATTTTTTTTTTTTTTTTTTTATCTCTTCAAAACTCCAACATTTTTTTTTTTTTACCTCTTCAAAACTCCACAAATTTTTTTATATTTTTTTTACCTCTTCAAAACTCCACAATTTTTTATTTATTTTTTTTACCTCTTCAAAACTCCAACATTGATTTTTTGTTCCTTTTTTTACCTCTTCAAAACTCCACAATTTTTTTTTTTTTTTTTTTTTTACCTCTTCAAAACTCATTTATTTTATTTTTTTTTTACCTCTTCAAAACTCCAACTTTTCTTTTTTTTTTTACCTCTTCAAAACTCCACAATTTTTTTTTTTTTTTTTTTTTACCTCTTCAAAACTACAACTTTTTTTTTTTTTTACCTCTTCAAAACTCCAACTTTTTTTTTTTTTTTTTTACCTCTTCAAAACTCCAACTTTTTTTTTTTACCTCTTCAAAACTCCAACTTTTTTTTTTTTACCTCTTCAAAACTCCACAATTTTTTTTTATTTTTCTATTACCTCTTCAAAACTCCACAATTTTTTTTTTTTTTTTTTTTTTACCTCTTCAAAACTCCAACATTTTTTTTTTTTTTACCTCTTCAAAACTCCAACATTGATTTTTTGTTCCTTTTCTTACCTCTTCAAAACTCCAACTTTTTTTTTCTTTTTACCTCTTCAAAACTCAATTTTTTTTTATTTTTTTTTTTACCTCTTCAAAACTCCAACATTGATTTTTTGTTCCTTTTTTTACCTCTTCAAAACTCCTAAATTTTTTTTTTTTTTTTACCTCTTCAAAACTCCAACATTGATTTTTTGTTCCTTTTTTTACCTCTTCAAAACTCCCACAATTTTTTTTTATTTTTCTTTTACCTCTTCAAAACTCCACAATTTTTTTTTTTTTTTTTTTTTACCTCTTCAAAACTCCAACATTTTTTTTTTTTTTACCTCTTCAAAACTCCAACATTGATTTTTTGTTCCTTTTTTTACCTCTTCAAAACTCCAACTTTTTTTTTCTTTTTACCTCTTCAAAACTCAATTTTTTTTATTTTTTTTTTACCTCTTCAAAACTCCAACATTGATTTTTTGTTCCTTTTTTTACCTCTTCAAAACTCCATAAATATTTTTTTTTTTTTTTACCTCTTCAAAACTCCACAATTTTTTTTATTTATTTTTTTTACCTCTTCAATACTCCAAATTTTATTTTTTTTTACCTCTTCAAAAACTCCACAATTTTTTTTTTTTTTTTTTTACCTCTTCAAAACTCCATTTTTTTTTTTTTTACCTCTTCAAAACTCCAACATTGATTTTTGTTCCTTTTTTTACCTCTTCAAAACTCAATTTTTTTTTTATTTTTTTTTTATCTCTTCAAAACTCCAACATTGATTTTTTGTTCCTTTTTTTACCTCTTCAAACTCCAAATTTTTTTTTTATTTTTTTTTTACCTCTTCAAAACTCAATTTTTTTTTTTTTTTTTTTACCTCTTCAAACTCCAACATTTTTTTTTTTTACCTCTTCAAATCTCTACAATTTTTTTTTTTTTTTTTTTTACCTCTTCAAAACTCCAACATTTTTTTTTTTTTTACCTCTTCAAAACTCCAACATTGATTTTTTGTTCCTTTTTTTACCTCTTCAAAACTCCACATTTTTTTTTATTTTTTTTTTTTACCTCTTCAAAACTCCAACTTTTTTATTTTTTTTTACCTCTTCAAAACTCTACAATTTTATTTATTTATTTTTTTACCTCTTCAAAACTCCAACATTGATTTTTTGTTCCTTTTTTTACCTCTTCAAAACTCCAACTTTTTTTTTTTTTTTACCTCTTCAAAACTCCAACATTGATTTTTTGTTCCTTTTTTTACCTCTTCAAAACTCAATTTTTTTTTATTTTTTTTTTACCTCTTCAAAACTCCAACATTGATTTTTTGTTCCTTTTTTTACCTCTTCAAAACTCCAAATATTTTTTTTTTTTTTTTTTTACCTCTTCAAAACTCTTTTTTTTTTTTTTTACCTCTTCAAAACTCCAACTTTTTTTTTTTTTTACCTCTTCAAAACTCCAAATTTTTTTATTTTTTTTTTTTACCTCTTCAAAACTACAACTTTTTTTTTTTTTACCTCTTCAAAACTCCAACTTTTTTTTTTTTTTTTTTACCTCTTCAAAACTCCAACATTGATTTTTTGTTCCTTTTTTTACCTCTTCAAAACTCCACAATTTTTTTTAATTTTTTTTTTACCTCTTCAAAACTCCAACTTTTTATTTTTTTTTACCTCTTCAAAACTCTAAAATTTTTTTTTTTTTTTTTTTTTACCTCTTCAAAACTCCAACATTTTTATTTTTTTTACCTCTTCAAAACTCTACAATTTTTTTTTTTTTTTTTTACCTCTTCAAAACTCCAACATTTTTTTTTTTTTACCTCTTCAAAACTCCAACATTGATTTTTTGTTCCTTTTTTTACCTCTTCAAAACTCCAACTTTTTTTTTTTTTTTACCTCTTCAAAACTCAATTTTTTTTATTTTTTTTTTTTACCTCTTCAAAACTCCAACATTGATTTTTTGTTCCTTTTTTTACCTCTTCAAAACTCCTAAATTTTTTTTTTTTTTTTACCTCTTCAAAACTCCAACTTTTTTTTTTTTTTTACCTCTTCAAAACTCCACATTTTTTTATTTATTTTTTTTACCTCTTCAATACTCCAAATTTTTTTTTTTTTTACCTCTTCAAAACTCCACAATTTTTTTTATATATTTTTTTTACCTCTTCAAAACTCCAACTTTTTTTTTTTTTTTTTTTTACCTCTTCAAAACTCCACAATTTTTTTTATTTATTTTTTTTACCTCTTCAATACTCCAAATTTTATTTTTTTTTACCTCTTCAAAACTCCACAATTTTTTTTATATATTTTTTTTACCTCTTCAAAACTCCAACTTTTTTTTTTTTTTTTTTACCTCTTCAAAACTCCACAATTTTTTTTATTTATTTTTTTTACCTCTTCAATACTCCAAATTTTTTTTTTTTTACCTCTTCAAAACTCCACAATTTTTTTTTTTTTTTTTTTACCTCTTCAAAACTCCAACATTTTTTTTTTTTTTTACCTCTTCAAAACTCCAACATTGATTTTTTGTTCCTTTTTTTACCTCTTCAAAACTGATTTTTTTTTTATTTTTTTTTTATCTCTTCAAAACTCCAACATTGATTTTTTGTTCCTTTTTTTACCTCTTCAAAACTCCAAATTTTTTTTTTTTTTTTTTTTTACCTCTTCAAAACTCAATTTTTTTTTTTTTTTTTACCTCTTCAAAACTCCAACTTTTTTTTTTTTTACCTCTTCAAAACTCCAAATTTTTTTTTTTTTTTTTACCTCTTCAAAACTCTACAATTTTTTTTTCTTTTTTTTTTTACCTCTTCAAAACTCCAACTTTTTATTTTTTTTTACCTCTTCAAAACTCTACAATTTTTTTTTTTTTTTTTTACCTCTTCAAAACTCCATTTTTTTTTTTTACCTCTTCAAAACTCCAACATTGATTTTTTGTTCCTTTTTTTACCTCTTCAAAACTCCAACTTTTTTTTTTTTTTTACCTCTTCAAAACTCCAACATTGATTTTTTGTTCCTTTTTTTACCTCTTCAAAACTCCAAATATTTTTTTTTTTTTTTTTTTACCTCTTCAAAACTCAATTTTTTTTTTTTTTTTTACCTCTTCAAAACTCCAACTTTTTTTTTTTTTTACCTCTTCAAAACTCCACAATTTTTTTTTTTTTTTTTTTTACCTCTTCAAAACTCCAACTTTTTTTTTTTTTACCTCTTCAAAACTCCAACTTTTTTTTTTTTTTTACCTCTTCAAAACTCCAACTTTTTTTTTTTTTTACCTCTTCAAAACTCCAACTTTTTTTTTTTTTACCTCTTCAAAACTCAATTTTTTTTTTTTTTTTTTTTACCTCTTCAAAACTCCAACATTGATTTTTTGTTCCTTTTTTTACCTCTTCAAAACTCCAAATTTTATTTTATTTTTTTTTACCTCTTCAAAACTCCACAATTTTTTTTTTTTTTTTACCTCTTCAAAACTCCAACATTGATTTTTTGTTCCTTTTTTTACCTCTTCAAAACTCCCACAATTTTTTTTTATTTTTCTTTTACCTCTTCAAAACTCCACAATTTTTTTTTTTTTTTTTTTTTACCTCTTCAAAACTCCAACATTTTTTTTTTTTTACCTCTCCAAAACTCCAACATTGATTTTTTGTTCCTTTTTTTACCTCTTCAAAACTCCAACTTTTTTTTTCTTTTTACCTCTTCAAAACTCAATTTTTTTTTATTTTTTTTTTTAACCTCTTCAAAACTCCAACATTGATTTTTTGTTCCTTTTTTTACCTCTTCAAAACTCCTAAATTTTTTTTTTTTTTTTACCTCTTCAAAACTCCACAATTTTTTTTATTTATTTTTTTTACCTCTTCAATACTCCAAATTTTATTTTTTTTTACCTCTTCAAAACTCCACAATTTTTTTTATATATTTTTTTTACCTCTTCAAAACTCCAACTTTTTTTTTTTTTTTTTTTTACCTCTTCAAAACTCCACAATTTTTTTTATTTATTTTTTTTACCTCTTCAATACTCCAAATTTTATTTTTTTTTACCTCTTCAAAACTCCACAATTTTTTTTATATATTTTTTTTTACCTCTTCAAAACTCCAACTTTTTTTTTTTTTTTTTTTACCTCTTCAAAACTCCACAATTTTTTTTATTTATTTTTTTTACCTCTTCAATACTCCAAATTTTATTTTTTTTTACCTCTTCAAAACTCCACAATTTTTTTTTTTTTTTTTTTTACCTCTTCAAAACTCCATTTTTTTTTTTTTTACCTCTTCAAAACTCCAACATTGATTTTTTGTTCCTTTTTTTACCTCTTCAAAACTCAATTTTTTTTTATTTTTTTTTTTTATCTCTTCAAAACTCCAACATTGATTTTTTGTTCCTTTTTTTACCTCTTCAAAACTCCAAATTTTTTTTTTTTTTTTTTTTACCTCTTCAAAACTCAATTTTTTTTTTTTTTTTTTTTTACCTCTTCAAAACTCCAACATTTTTTTTTTTACCTCTTCAAATCTCTACAATTTTTTTTTTTTTTTTTTTTTACCTCTTCAAAACTCCAACATTTTTTTTTTTTTTACCTCTTCAAAACTCCAACATTGATTTTTTGTTCCTTTTTTTACCTCTTCAAAACTCCACATTTTTTTTTATTTTTTTTTTTTACCTCTTCAAAACTCCAACTTTTTTATTTTTTTTTACCTCTTCAAAACTCTACAATTTTATTTATTTATTTTTTTACCTCTTCAAAACTCCAACATTGATTTTTTGTTCCTTTTTTTACCTCTTCAAAACTCCAACTTTTTTTTTTTTTTTACCTCTTCAAAACTCCAACATTGATTTTTTGTTCCTTTTTTTACCTCTTCAAAACTCAATTTTTTTTAATTTTTTTTTTACCTCTTCAAAACTCCAACATTGATTTTTTGTTCCTTTTTTTACCTCTTCAAAACTCCAAATATTTTTTTTTTTTTTTTTTTACCTCTTCAAAACTCTTTTTTTTTTTTTTTACCTCTTCAAAACTCCAACTTTTTTTTTTTTTTACCTCTTCAAAACTCCAAATTTTTTTATTTTTTTTTTTTACCTCTTCAAAACTACAACTTTTTTTTTTTTTACCTCTTCAAAACTCCAACTTTTTTTTTTTTTTTTTTACCTCTTCAAAACTCCAACATTGATTTTTTGTTCCTTTTTTTACCTCTTCAAAACTCCACAATTTTTTTTAATTTTTTTTTTACCTCTTCAAAACTCCAACATTTTTATTTTTTTTTACCTCTTCAAAACTCTACAATTTTTTTTTTTTTTTTTTTACCTCTTCAAAACTCCAACATTTTTTTTTTTTTTACCTCTTCAAAACTCCAACATTGATTTTTTGTTCCTTTTTTTACCTCTTCAAAACTCCAACTTTTTTTTTTTTTTTACCTCTTCAAAACTCAATTTTTTTTATTTTTTTTTTTTACCTCTTCAAAACTCCAACATTGATTTTTTGTTCCTTTTTTTACCTCTTCAAAACTCCTAAATTTTTTTTTTTTTTTTACCTCTTCAAAACTCCAACTTTTTTTTTTTTTTTACCTCTTCAAAACTCCACATTTTTTTTATTTATTTTTTTTACCTCTTCAATACTCCAAATTTTTTTTTTTTTTACCTCTTCAAAACTCCACAATTTTTTTTATATATTTTTTTTACCTCTTCAAAACTCCAACTTTTTTTTTTTTTTTTTTTTACCTCTTCAAAACTCCACAATTTTTTTTACCTCTTCAATACTCCAAATTTTATTTTTTTTTACCTCTTCAAAACTCCACAATTTTTTTTATATATTTTTT
>NW_028258786.1:0-17500 GCF_982586985.1 Callionymus lyra
GAGGTAAAAAAAGGAACAAAAAATCAATGTTGGAGTTTTGAAGAGGTAAAAAAAAAAAAAATGTTGGAGTTTTGAAGAGGTAAAAAAAAAAAAATTGAGTTTTGAAGAGGTAAAAAAAAAAATAAAAAAAATTGTGGAGTTTTGAAGAGGTAAAAAAAGGAACAAAAAATCAATGTTGGAGTTTTGAAGAGGTAAAAAAAAAAAAAATTGGAGTTTTGAAGAGGTAAAAAAAAAAAAAATTGGAGTTTTGAAGAGGTAAAAAAAAAAAAAAAAATTGAGTTTTGAAGAGGTAAAAAAAAAAAAAAAAAAAAAGAGTTTTGAAGAGGTAAAAAAAAAAAAAAAAAAAAAAGAGTTTTGAAGAGGTAAAAAAAAAAAAAAGTTGGAGTTTTGAAGAGGTAAAAAAAAAAAATAAAAAAAATTGTGGAGTTTTGAAGAGGTAAAAAAAGGAACAAAAAATCAATGTTGGAGTTTTGAAGAGGTAAAAAAAAAAAAAAGTTGGAGTTTTGAAGAGGTAAAAAAAAAAAAAGTTGGAGTTTTGAAGAGGTAAAAAAAAAAAAAAATTGGAGTTTTGAAGAGGTAAAAAAAAAAAATAAAAAAATTTGGAGTTTTGAAGAGGTAAAAAAAGGAACAAAAAATCAATCTTGGAGTTTTGAAGAGGTAAACAAAAAAAAAAAAGTTGGAGTTTTGAAGAGGTAAAAAAAAAAAAAAGTTGGAGTTTTGAAGAGGTAAAAAAAAAAAAAAAAAAAGTTGGAGTTTTGAAGAGGTAAAAAAAAAAAAAAGTTGGAGTTTTGAAGAGGTAAAAAAAAAAAAAAAAAAAAAATTGTAGAGTTTTGAAGAGGTAAAAAAAAAAAAAAAAAGTTGGAGTTTTGAAGAGGTAAAAAAAAAAAAAGTTGGAGTTTTGAAGAGGTAAAAAAAAAAAAAAAAAAAAAAATTGTAGAGTTTTGAAGAGGTAAAAAAAAAAAAAAAGTTGGAGTTTTGAAGAGGTAAAAAAAAAAAAAAAAATTGAGTTTTGAAGAGGTAAAAAAAAAAAAAAAAAAAAATGTGGAGTTTTGAAGAGGTAAAAAAAAAAAAAAAAGTTGGAGTTTTGAAGAGGTAAAAAAAAATAAAAAAAAGTTGGAGTTTTGAAGAGGTAAAAAAAAAAAAAAAAAAATTTGGAGTTTTGAAGAGGTAAAAAAAAAATAAAAAAAATTGTGGAGTTTTGAAGAGGTAAAAAAAGGAACAAAAAATCAATGTTGGTGTTTTGAAGAGGTAAAAAAAAAAAAAAATTGAGTTTTGAAGAGGTAAAAAAAAAAAAAAAAAAGTTGGAGTTTTGAAGAGGTAAAAAAAATAAATAAAAAAAATTGTGGAGTTTTGAAGAGGTAAAAAAAGGAACAAAAAATCAATGTTGGAGTTTTGAAGAGGTAAAAAAAAAAAAAATTGAGTTTTGAAGAGGTAAAAAAAAAAAAAAAAAGTTGGAGTTTTGAAGAGGTAAAAAAAATAAATAAAAAAAATTGTGGAGTTTTGAAGAGGTAAAAAAAGGAACAAAAAATCAATGTTGGAGTTTTGAAGAGGTAAAAAAAAAATAAAAAAAATTGTGGAGTTTTGAAGAGGTAAAAAAAAAAAAAAAAAAAAAAGTGTGAGTTTTGAAGAGGTAAAAAAAGGAACAAAAAATCAATGTTGGAGTTTTGAAGAGGTAAAAAAAAAATAAAAAAAAATTGTGGAGTTTTGAAGAGGTAAAAAAAAAAAAAAAATTGGAGTTTTGAAGAGGTAAAAAAAGGAACAAAAAATCAATGTTGGAGTTTTGAAGAGGTAAAAAAAAAATTAAAAAAAATTGTGGAGTTTTGAAGAGGTAAAAAAAAAAAAAAAAATTGGAGTTTTGAAGAGGTAAAAAAAGGAACAAAAAATCAATGTTGGAGTTTTGAAGAGGTAAAAAAAAATAAAAAAAAATTGTGGAGTTTTGAAGAGGTAAAAAAAAAAAAAAAGTTGGAGTTTTGAAGAGGTAAAAAAAGGAACAAAAAATCAATGTTGGAGTTTTGAAGAGGTAAAAACAAAAAAATGTTGGAGTTTTGCAGAGGTTAAAAAAAAAAAAAAAAATTTGGAGTTTTGAAGAGGTAAAAAAAAAAAAAAAAAAATTGTGGAGTTTTGAAGAGGTAAAAAAAAAAAAAAAAAATTGGTGTTTTGAAGAGGTAAAAAAAGGAACAAAAAATCAATGTTGGAGTTTTGAAGAGGTAAAAAAAAAAAATGTTGGAGTTTTGAAGAGGTTAAAAAAAAAAAAAAAAAAAAAATTGTGGAGTTTTGAAGAGGTAAAAAAAAAGAAAAAAGTTGGAGTTTTGAAGAGTTAAAAAAAAAAAAAAAAAAAAATTGTGGAGTTTTGAAGAGGTAAAAAAAAAAAAAAAAAAAATTGGAGTTTTGAAGAGGTAAAAAAAGGAACAAAAAATCAATGTTGGAGTTTTGAAGAGGTAAAAAAAAAAAATGAGTTTTGAAGAGGTAAAAAAAATAAAAAAAAAGTTGGAGTTTTGAAGAGGTAAAACAAAAAATAAAAAAAATTGTGGAGTTTTGAAGAGGTAAAAAAAAAAAAGTGGAGTTTTGAAGAGGTAAAAAAAAAAAAAAAAGTTGGAGTTTTGAAGAGGTAAAAAAAAAAAAAAAGTTGGAGTTTTGAAGAGGTAAAAAAAAAAAAAAAAGTTGGAGTTTTGCAGAGGTTAAAAAAAAATAAAAAAAATTGTGGAGTTTTGAAGAGGTAAAAAAAAAAAAGTGGAGTTTTGAAGAGGTAAAAAAAAAAAAAAAGTTGGAGTTTTGAAGAGGTAAAAAAAAAAAAAAAAGTTGGAGTTTTGCAGAGGTTAAAAAAAAAAAAAAAATTTGTAGTTTTGAAGAGGTAAAAAAAAAAAAAAAATTGTGGAGTTTTGAAGAGGTAAAAAAAAAAAAAAAAAATTGGAGTTTTGAAGAGGTAAAAAAAGGAACAAAAAATCAATGTTGGAATTTTGAAGAGGTAAAAAAAAAAAAATGTGGAGTTTTGAAGAGGTTAAAAAAAAAAAAAAAAAAAAATTGTGGAGTTTTGAAGAGGTAAAAAAAAAGAAAAAAGTTGGAGTTTTGAAGAGTTAAAAAAAAAAAAAAAAAAAAATTGTGGAGTTTTGAAGAGGTAAAAAAATAAAATAAAAAAATTGGAGTTTTGAAGAGGTAAAAAAAGGAACAAAAAATCAATGTTGGAGTTTTGAAGAGGTAAAAAAAAAAATTGAGTTTTGAAGAGGTAAAAAAAAAAAAAAAAAGTTGGAGTTTTGAAGAGGTAAAAAAAAAAAAAAGTTGGAGTTTTGAAGAGGTAAAAAAAAAAAAAAATTGGAGTTTTGAAGAGGTAAAAAAAAAAAAAAAAAATCAATGTTGGAGTTTTGAAGAGGTAAAAAAAAAAAAAAAAATTGAGTTTTGAAGAGGTAAAAAAAGGAACAAAAAATCAATGTTGGAGTTTTGAAGAGGTAAAAAAAAAAAAAAAAAAAGTTGGAGTTTTGAAGAGGTAAAAAAAAAAACAGTTGGAGTTTTGAAGAGGTAAAAAAAAAAAAAAAAAAAAATTGAGTTTTGAAGAGGTAAAAAAAAAAAGAGTTTTGAAGAGGTAAAAAAAGGAACAAAAAATCAATGTTGGAGTTTTGAAGAGGTAAAAAAAAAAAAAAAAAAGTTGGAGTTTTGAAGAGGTAAAAAAAAAATTGTGGAGTTTTGAAGAGGTAAAAAAAGGAACAAAAAATCAATGTTGGAGTTTTGAAGAGGTAAAAAAAAAAAAAATGTTGGAGTTTTGAAGAGGTAAAAAAAAAAAAAAAAAGTTGGAGTTTTGAAGAGGTAAAAAAAAAAAAAGTTGGAGTTTTGAAGAGGTAAAAAAAAAAAAAAAATCAATGTTGGAGTTTTGAAGAGGTAAAAAAAAAAAAAAAAAATTGAGTTTTGAAGAGGTAAAAAAAAAAAAAAAGTTGGAGTTTTGAAGAGGTAAAAAAAGGAACAAAAAATCAATGTTGGAGTTTTGAAGAGGTAAAAAAAAAAAAAATGTTGGAGTTTTGAAGAGGTAAAAAAAAATAAAAAAAAAATTGTGGAGTTTTGAAGAGGTAAAAAAAGGAACAAAAAATCAGTGTTGGAGTTTTGAAGAGGTAAAAAAAAAAAAATGGAGTTTTGAAGAGGTAAAAAAAAAAAAAAAAGTTGGAGTTTTGAAGAGGTAAAAAAAAAAAAAAGTTGGAGTTTTGAAGAGGTAAAAAAAAAAAAAATTGGAGTTTTGAAGAGGTAAAAAAAAAAAAAAAAAATCAATGTTGGAGTTTTGAAGAGGTAAAAAAAAAAAAAATGTTGGAGTTTTGAAGAGGTAAAAAAAAAAAAAAAAAAGTTGGAGTTTTGAAGAGGTAAAAAAAAAAAAAGTTGGAGTTTTGAAGAGGTAAAAAAAAAAAAAAAATCAATGTTGGAGTTTTGAAGAGGTAAAAAAAAAAAAAAAAAATTGAGTTTTGAAGAGGTAAAAAAAAAAAAAAAGTTGGAGTTTTGAAGAGGTAAAAAAAGGAACAAAAAATCAATGTTGGAGTTTTGAAGAGGTAAAAAAAAAAAAAAATGTTGGAGTTTTGAAGAGGTAAAAAAAAATAAAAAAAAAATTGTGGAGTTTTGAAGAGGTAAAAAAAGGAACAAAAAATCAGTGTTGGAGTTTTGAAGAGGTAAAAAAAAAAAAAATTGAGTTTTGAAGAGGTAAAAAAAAAAAAAAAAAGTTGGAGTTTTGAAGAGGTAAAAAAAAAAAAAAGTTGGAGTTTTGAAGAGGTAAAAAAAAAAAAAAATTGGAGTTTTGAAGAGGTAAAAAAAAAAAAAAAAAATCAATGTTGGAGTTTTGAAGAGGTAAAAAAAAAAAAAAAAATTGAGTTTTGAAGAGGTAAAAAAAGGAACAAAAAATCAATGTTGGAGTTTTGAAGAGGTAAAAAAAAAAAAAAAAAAAGTTGGAGTTTTGAAGAGGTAAAAAAAAAAACAGTTGGAGTTTTGAAGAGGTAAAAAAAAAAAAAAAAAAAATTGAGTTTTGAAGAGGTAAAAAAAAAAAGAGTTTTGAAGAGGTAAAAAAAGGAACAAAAAATCAATGTTGGAGTTTTGAAGAGGTAAAAAAAAAAAAAAAAAAAGTTGGAGTTTTGAAGAGGTAAAAAAAAAATTGTGGAGTTTTGAAGAGGTAAAAAAAGGAACAAAAAATCAATGTTGGAGTTTTGAAGAGGTAAAAAAAAAAAAAATGTTGGAGTTTTGAAGAGGTAAAAAAAAAAAAAAAAAAGTTGGAGTTTTGAAGAGGTAAAAAAAAAAAAAGTTGGAGTTTTGAAGAGGTAAAAAAAAAAAAAAATCAATGTTGGAGTTTTGAAGAGGTAAAAAAAAAAAAAAAAATTGAGTTTTGAAGAGGTAAAAAAAAAAAAAAAGTTGGAGTTTTGAAGAGGTAAAAAAAGGAACAAAAAATCAATGTTGGAGTTTTGAAGAGGTAAAAAAAAAAAAAATGTTGGAGTTTTGAAGAGGTAAAAAAAAATAAAAAAAAAATTGTGGAGTTTTGAAGAGGTAAAAAAAGGAACAAAAAATCAGTGTTGGAGTTTTGAAGAGGTAAAAAAAAAAAAAATGGAGTTTTGAAGAGGTAAAAAAAAAAAAAAAAAAAATTGTGGAGTTTTGAAGAGGTAAAAAAAGGAACAAAAAAAAAAAGTTGGAGTTTTGAAGAGGTAAAAAAAAAAAAAAAAAAAAAAGAGTTTTGAAGAGGTAAAAAAAAATAAAAAGTTGGAGTTTTGAAGAGGTAAAAAAAAAAATAAAAAAATCAATGTTGGAGTTTTGAAGAGGTAAAAAAAAATAAAAAAAAATTGAGTTTTGAAGAGGTAAAAAAAGGAACAAAAAATCAATGTTGGAGTTTTGAAGAGGTAAAAAAAAAAAAAAAATCAATGTTGGAGTTTTGAAGAGGTAAAAAAAAAATAAAAAAAAATTGAGTTTTGAAGAGGTAAAAAAAAAAAAAAAGTTGGAGTTTTGAAGAGGTAAAAAAAGGAACAAAAAATCAATGTTGGAGTTTTGAAGAGGTAAAAAAAAAAAAAATGTTGGAGTTTTGAAGAGGTAAAAAAAAAAAAAAAAAAAGTTGGAGTTTTGAAGAGGTAAAAAAAAAAAAAAGTTGGAGTTTTGAAGAGGTAAAAAAAAAATAAAAAAAAAAATTGTAGAGTTTTGAAGAGGTAAAAAAAAAAAAAAAGTTGGAGTTTTGAAGAGGTAAAAAAAAAAAAAAATTGAGTTTTGAAGAGGTAAAAAAAAAAAAAAAAAAAAATTTGGAGTTTTGAAGAGGTAAAAAAAGGAACAAAAAATCAATGTTGGAGTTTTGAAGAGGTAAAAAAAAAAAAAAAAAAAAAAAGAGTTTTGAAGAGGTAAAAAAAAATAAAAAGTTGGAGTTTTGAAGAGGTAAAAAAAAAAATAAAAAAATCAATGTTGGAGTTTTGAAGAGGTAAAAAAAAATAAAAAAAAATTGAGTTTTGAAGAGGTAAAAAAAGGAACAAAAAATCAATGTTGGAGTTTTGAAGAGGTAAAAAAAAAAAAAAAAAAAAGTTGGAGTTTTGAAGAGGTAAAAAAAAAAACAGTTGGAGTTTTAAAGAGGTAAAAAAAAAAAAAAAAAAAATTGTAGAGTTTTGAAGAGGTAAAAAAAAAAAAAAGTTGGAGTTTTGAAGAGGTAAAAAAAAAAAAAAAAAAAAATTGAGTTTTGAAGAGGTAAAAAAAAAAAGAGTTTTGAAGAGGTAAAAAAAGGAACAAAAAATCAATGTTGGAGTTTTGAAGAGGTAAAAAAAAAAAAAAAAAAAAGTTGGAGTTTTGAAGAGGTAAAAAAAAAATTGTGGAGTTTTGAAGAGGTAAAAAAAGGAACAAAAAATCAATGTTGGAGTTTTGAAGAGGTAAAAAAAAAAAAAATGTTGGAGTTTTGAAGAGGTAAAAAAAAAAAAAAAAAAAAATTGTGGAGTTTTGAAGAGGTAAAAAAAAAAAAAAAAAAATTTGGAGTTTTGAAGAGGTAAATAAAGGAACAAAAAATCAATGTTGGAGTTTTGAAGAGGTAAAAAAAAATAAAAAAAAATTGAGTTTTGAAGAGGTAAAAAAAGGAACAAAAAATCAATGTTGGAGTTTTGAAGAGGTAAAAAAAAAAAAAAAAAAAGTTGGAGTTTTGAAGAGGTAAAAAAAAAAACAGTTGGAGTTTTAAAGAGGTAAAAAAAAAAAAAAAAAAAAATTGTAGAGTTTTGAAGAGGTAAAAAAAAAAAAAAAGTTGGAGTTTTGAAGAGGTAAAAAAAAAAAAAAAAAAAATTGAGTTTTGAAGAGGTAAAAAAAAAAAGAGTTTTGAAGAGGTAAAAAAAGGAACAAAAAATCAATGTTGGAGTTTTGAAGAGGTAAAAAAAAAAATAAAAAAAATTGTGGAGTTTTGAAGAGGTAAAAAAAAAAAAAAAAAATTTAGGAGTTTTGAAGAGGTAAAAAAAAAAAAAAAAAAAAAAAGTGTGAGTTTTGAAGAGGTAAAAAAAGGAACAAAAAATCAATGTTGGAGTTTTGAAGAGGTAAAAAAAAAAAAAAAAAATTGTGGAGTTTTGAAGAGGTAAAAAAAGGAACAAAAAATCAATGTTGGAGTTTTGAAGAGGTAAAAAAAAAAAAAAAAAAAGTTGGAGTTTTGAAGAGGTAAAAAAAAAATTGTGGAGTTTTGAAGAGGTAAAAAAAGGAACAAAAAATCAATGTTGGAGTTTTGAAGAGGTAAAAAAAAAAAAAATGTTGGAGTTTTGAAGAGGTAAAAAAAAAAAAAAAAAAAAATTGTGGAGTTTTGAAGAGGTAAAAAAAAAAAAAAAAAAAATTTGGAGTTTTGAAGAGGTAAATAAAGGAACAAAAAATCAATGTTGGAGTTTTGAAGTGGTAAAAAAAAAAAATAAAAAAAAGAGTTTTGAAGAGGTAAAAAAAAATAAAAAGTTGGAGTTTTGAAGAGGTAAAAAAAAAAAATAAAAAAAATTGTGGAGTTTTGAAGAGGTAAAAAAAGGAACAAAAAATCAATGTTGGAGTTTTGAAGAGGTAAAAAAAAAAAAATGGAGTTTTGAAGAGGTAAAAAAAAAATAAATAAATCAATGTTGGAGTTTTGAAGAGGTAAAAAAAAAAAAAAAAAATTGAGTTTTGAAGAGGTAAAAAAAAAAAAAAAAATCAATGTTGGAGTTTTGAAGAGGTAAAAAAAAAAAAAAAATTGAGTTTTGAAGAGGTAAAAAAAGGAACAAAAAATCAATGTTGGAGTTTTGAAGAGGTAAAAAAAAAAAAATGTTGGAGTTTTGAAGAGGTAAAAAAAAAAAAAAAAAAAAATTGTGGAGTTTTGAAGAGGTAAAAAAAGGAACAAAAAATCAATGTTGGAGTTTTGAAGAGGTAAAAAAAAAAAAAAAAAAAAGTTGGAGTTTTGAAGAGGTAAAAAAAAAAAAAAGTTGGATTTTTGAAGAGGTAAAAAAAAAAAAAAAAAAAAATTGTAGAGTTTTGAAGAGGTAAAAAAAAAAAATAAAAAGTTGGAGTTTTGAAGAGGTAAAAAAAAAAAAAAAAAATTGAGTTTTGAAGAGGTAAAAAAAAAAAAAAAAAAATTGTGGAGTTTTGAAGAGGTAAAAAAAGGAACAAAAAATCAATGTTGGAGTTTTGAAGAGGTAAAAAAAAAATTGAGTTTTGAAGAGGTAAAAAAAAAAATAAAAAAAATTGTGGAGTTTTGAAGAGGTAAAAAAAAAAAAATGTGGAGTTTTGAAGAGGTAAAAAAAAAAAAAAAAGTTGGAGTTTTGAAGAGGTAAAAAAAAAAAAATTGGGGTTTTGAAGAGGTAAAAAAAAAAAAGAAAAAATTTGGAGTTTTGAAGAGGTAAAAAAAAAATAAAAAAAAATTGTGGAGTTTTGAAGAGGTAAAAAAAAAAAAAATAAGAGTTTTGAAGAGGTAAAAAAAGGAACAAAAAATCAATGTTGGAGTTTTGAAGAGGTAAAAAAAAAAAAAATGTTGGAGTTTTGAAGAGGTAAAAAAAAAAAATTGAGTTTTGAAGAGGTAAAAAAAAAAAAATTGTGGAGTTTTGAAGAGGTAAAAAAAGGAACAAAAAATCAATGTTTGAAGAGGTAAAAAAAAAAATAATGTTGGAGTTTTGAAGAGGTAAAAAAAAAAATTGAGTTTTGAAGAGGTAAAAAAAAAAAAAAAGTTGGAGTTTTGAAGAGGTAAAAAAAAAAAAAATTGTGGAGTTTTGAAGAGGTAAAAAAAGGAACAAAAAATCAATGTTGGAGTTTTGAAGAGGTAAAAAAAAAAAAAGTTGGAGTTTTGAAGAGGTAAAAAAAGGAACAAAAAATCAATGTTGGAGTTTTGAAGAGGTAAAAAAAGGAACAAAAAATCAATGTTGGAGTTTTGAAGAGGTAAAAAAAAAAATTGAGTTTTGAAGAGGTAAAAAAAAAAAAAAAGTTGGAGTTTTGAAGAGGTAAAAAAAAAAAAATTGTGGAGTTTTGAAGAGGTAAAAAAAGGAACAAAAAATCAATGTTGGAGTTTTGAAGAGGTAAAAAAAAAAAAAAGTTGGAGTTTTGAAGAGGTAAAAAAAAAAAATAAAAAAAAATTGTGTAGTTTTGAAGAGGTAAAAAAAAAAAAAAAATTTAGGAGTTTTGAAGAGGTAAAAAAAAAAAAAAAAAAAAAAAAGTTGGAGTTTTGAAGAGGTAAAAAAAGGAACAAAAAATCAATGTTGGAGTTTTGAAGAGGTAAAAAAAAAAAAAATGGAGTTTTGAAGAGGTAAAAAAAAAAAAAAAGAAAATTGTGGAGGTAAAAAAAAAAAAAAATTTAGGAATTTTGAAGAGGTAAAAAAAAAAAAAAAAAAGTTGGAGTTTTGAAGAGGTAAAAAAAAAAAAAAAAAATTGTGGAGTTTTGAAGAGGTAAAAAAAGGAACAAAAAATCAATGTTGGAGTTTTGAAGAGGTAAAAAAAAAAAAAGTTGGAGTTTTGAAGAGGTAAAAAAAAAAAAAAAAAAGTTGGAGTTTTGAAGAGGTAAAAAAAAAATAAAAAGTTGGAGTTTTGAAGAGGTAAAAAAAGGAACAAAAAATCAATGTTGGAGTTTTGAAGAGGTAAAAAAAAAAAAAAATGGAGTTTTGAAGAGGTAAAAAAAAAAAAAAAAATTGTGGAGGTAAAAAAAAAAAAAAATTTAGGAGTTTTGAAGAGGTAAAAAAAAAAAAAAATTGGAGTTTTGAAGAGGTAAAAAAAAAAAAGAAAAAATTTGGAGTTTTGAAGAGGTAAAAAAAAAATAAAAAAAAATTGTGGAGTTTTGAAGAGGTAAAAAAAAAAAAATTAAGAGTTTTGAAGAGGTAAAAAAAGGAACAAAAAATCAATGTTGGAGTTTTGAAGAGGTAAAAAAAAAAAAAATGTTGGAGTTTTGAAG
Source organism: Callionymus lyra (assembly GCF_982586985.1). NCBI lineage: Eukaryota > Metazoa > Chordata > Actinopteri > Syngnathiformes > Callionymidae > Callionymus > Callionymus lyra. The sequence goes on from NW_028258786.1 coordinate 10,340, forward strand.
AGGTAAAAAAAAAAAATTGAGTTTTGAAGAGGTAAAAAAAAAAAAAAAAAAATTGTGGAGTTTTGAAGAGGTAAAAAAAGGAACAAAAAATCAATGTTGGAGTTTTGAAGAGGTAAAAAAAAAAATAATGTTGGAGTTTTGAAGAGGTAAAAAAAAAAAATTGAGTTTTGAAGAGGTAAAAAAAAAAAAAAGAAATTTGGAGTTTTGAAGAGGTAAAAAAAAAAAAAAAAAATTGTGGAGTTTTGAAGAGGTAAAAAAAAAAAAAAGAAATTTGGAGTTTTGAAGAGGTAAAAAAATAAAAAAAAAAATTGTGGAGTTTTGAAGAGGTAAAAAAAAAAAAAAAAAATTGGAGTTTTGAAGAGGTAAAAAAAGGAACAAAAAATCAATGTTGGAGTTTTGAAGAGGTAAAAAAAAAAAAATGTTGGAGTTTTGAAGAGGTTAAAAAAAAAAAAAAAAAAAAAATTGTGGAGTTTTGAAGAGGTAAAAAAAAAGAAAAAAGTTGGAGTTTTGAAGAGTTAAAAAAAGGAACAAAAAATCAATGTTGGAGTTTTGAAGAGGTAAAAAAAAAAAAAATGTTGGAGTTTTGAAGAGGTAAAAAAAAAAAAAAAGTTGGAGTTTTGAAGAGGTAAAAAAAAAAAAAAAATCAATGTTGGAGTTTTGAAGAGGTAAAAAAAAAATAAAAAAAAATTGAGTTTTGAAGAGGTAAAAAAAAAAAAAAGTTGGAGTTTTGAAGAGGTAAAAAAAGGAACAAAAAATCAATGTTGGAGTTTTGAAGAGGTAAAAAAAAAAAAAATGTTGGAGTTTTGAAGAGGTAAAAAAAAAAAAAAAAAAGTTGGAGTTTTGAAGAGGTAAAAAAAAAAAAAAGTTGGAGTTTTGAAGAGGTAAAAAAAAAAAAAAAAAAAAAAATTGTAGAGTTTTGAAGAGGTAAAAAAAAAAAAAAAGTTGGAGTTTTGAAGAGGTAAAAAAAAAAAAAAATTGAGTTTTGAAGAGGTAAAAAAAAAAAAAAAAAAAAATTTGGAGTTTTGAAGAGGTAAAAAAAGGAACAAAAAATCAATGTTGGAGTTTTGAAGAGGTAAAAAAAAAAAAAAAAAAAAATGAGTTTTGAAGAGGTAAAAAAAGGAACAAAAAATCAATGTTGGAGTTTTGAAGAGGTAAAAAAAAAAAAAATGTTGGAGTTTTGAAGAGGTAAAAAAAAAAAAAAGTTGGAGTTTTGAAGAGGTAAAAAAAAAAAAAAATTGGAGTTTTGAAGAGGTAAAAAAAAAAAAAAAAAAATCAATGTTGGAGTTTTGAAGAGGTAAAAAAAAATTAAAAAAAATTGAGTTTTGAAGAGGTAAAAAAAGGAACAAAAAATCAATGTTGGAGTTTTGAAGAGGTAAAAAAAAAAAAAAAAAAAGTTGGAGTTTTGAAGAGGTAAAAAAAAAAACAGTTGGAGTTTTAAAGAGGTAAAAAAAAAAAAAAAAAAAAATTGTAGAGTTTTGAAGAGGTAAAAAAAAAAAAAAAGTTGGAGTTTTGAAGAGGTAAAAAATAAAAAAAAAAAAAATTGAGTTTTGAAGAGGTAAAAAAAAAAAGAGTTTTGAAGAGGTAAAAAAAGGAACAAAAAATCATTGTTGGAGTTTTGAAGAGGTAAAAAAAAAAAAAAAAAAGTTGGAGTTTTGAAGAGGTAAAAAAAAAATTGTGGAGTTTTGAAGAGGTAAAAAAAGGAACAAAAAATCAATGTTGGAGTTTTGAAGAGGTAAAAAAAAAAAAAATGTTGGAGTTTTGAAGAGGTAAAAAAAAAAAAAAAAAGTTGGAGTTTTGAAGAGGTAAAAAAAAAAAAAAGTTGGAGTTTTGAAGAGGTAAAAAAAAAAAAAAAATCAATGTTGGAGTTTTGAAGAGGTAAAAAAAAAAAAAAAAAAATTGAGTTTTGAAGAGGTAAAAAAAGGAACAAAAAATCAATGTTGGAGTTTTGAAGAGGTAAAAAAAAAAAAAATGTTGGAGTTTTGAAGAGGTAAAAAAAAAAAAAAAAAAAATTGTGGAGTTTTGAAGAGGTAAAAAAAAGGAACAAAAAATCAATGTTGGAGTTTTGAAGAGGTAAAAAAAAAAAAAATGGAGTTTTGAAGAGGTAAAAAAAAAAAAAAAAAAAATTGTGGAGTTTTGAAGAGGTAAAAAAAAAAAAAAAAAAAAAATTGTGGAGTTTTGAAGAGGTAAAAAAAGGAACAAAAAATCAATGTTGGAGTTTTGAAGAGGTAAAAAAAAAAAAAATTGGAGTTTTGAAGAGGTAAAAAAAAAAAAAAAAAATTGAGTTTTGAAGAGGTAAAAAAAAAAAAAAAAAAAAAATGAGTTTTGAAGAGGTAAAAAAAAAAAAAAGTTGGAGTTTTGAAGAGGTAAAAAAAAAAATAAAAAAAATTGTGGAGTTTTGAAGAGGTAAAAAAAGGAACAAAAAATCAATGTTGGAGTTTTGAAGAGGTAAAAAAAAAAAAAATGTTGGAGTTTTGAAGAGGTAAAAAAAAAAAAAAGTTGGAGTTTTGAAGAGGTAAAAAAAAAAAAAAGTTGGAGTTTTGAAGAGGTAAAAAAAAAAAAAAATTGGAGTTTTGAAGAGGTAAAAAAAAAAAAAAAAAAATTTGGAGTTTTGAAGAGGTAAAAAAAGGAACAAAAAATCAATCTTGGAGTTTTGAAGAGGTAAACAAAAAAAAAAAAGTTGGAGTTTTGAAGAGGTAAAAAAAAAAAAAAAATCAATGTTGGAGTTTTGAAGAGGTAAAAAAAAAATAAAAAAAAATTGAGTTTTGAAGAGGTAAAAAAAAAAAAAAGTTGGAGTTTTGAAGAGGTAAAAAAAGGAACAAAAAATCAATGTTGGAGTTTTGAAGAGGTAAAAAAAAAAAAAATGTTGGAGTTTTGAAGAGGTAAAAAAAAAAAAAAAAAAAGTTGGAGTTTTGAAGAGGTAAAAAAAAAAAAAAGTTGGAGTTTTGAAGAGGTAAAAAAAAAAAAAAAAAAAAAAATTGTAGAGTTTTGAAGAGGTAAAAAAAAAAAAAAAGTTGGAGTTTTGAAGAGGTAAAAAAAAAAAAAAATTTGAGTTTTGAAGAGGTAAAAAAAAAAAAAAAAAAAAATTTGGAGTTTTGAAGAGGTAAAAAAAGGAACAAAAAATCAATGTTGGAGTTTTGAAGAGGTAAAAAAAAAAAAAAAAAAAAATGAGTTTTGAAGAGGTAAAAAAAGGAACAAAAAATCAATGTTGGAGTTTTGAAGAGGTAAAAAAAAAAAAAATGTTGGAGTTTTGAAGAGGTAAAAAAAAAAAAAAGTTGGAGTTTTGAAGAGGTAAAAAAAAAAAAAAATTGGAGTTTTGAAGAGGTAAAAAAAAAAAAAAAAAAATCAATGTTGGAGTTTTGAAGAGGTAAAAAAAAATTAAAAAAAATTGAGTTTTGAAGAGGTAAAAAAAGGAACAAAAAATCAATGTTGGAGTTTTGAAGAGGTAAAAAAAAAAAAAAAAAAAGTTGGAGTTTTGAAGAGGTAAAAAAAAAAACAGTTGGAGTTTTAAAGAGGTAAAAAAAAAAAAAAAAAAAAATTGTAGAGTTTTGAAGAGGTAAAAAAAAAAAAAAAGTTGGAGTTTTGAAGAGGTAAAAAAAAAAAAAAAAAAAAAATTGAGTTTTGAAGAGGTAAAAAAAAAAAGAGTTTTGAAGAGGTAAAAAAAGGAACAAAAAATCATTGTTGGAGTTTTGAAGAGGTAAAAAAAAAAAAAAAAAAGTTGGAGTTTTGAAGAGGTAAAAAAAAAATTGTGGAGTTTTGAAGAGGTAAAAAAAGGAACAAAAAATCAATGTTGGAGTTTTGAAGAGGTAAAAAAAAAAAAAATGTTGGAGTTTTGAAGAGGTAAAAAAAAAAAAAAAAAGTTGGAGTTTTGAAGAGGTAAAAAAAAAAAAAAGTTGGAGTTTTGAAGAGGTAAAAAAAAAAAAAAAAATCAATGTTGGAGTTTTGAAGAGGTAAAAAAAAAAAAAAAAAAATTGAGTTTTGAAGAGGTAAAAAAAGGAACAAAAAATCAATGTTGGAGTTTTGAAGAGGTAAAAAAAAAAAAAATGTTGGAGTTTTGAAGAGGTAAAAAAAAAAAAAAAAAAAATTGTGGAGTTTTGAAGAGGTAAAAAAAAGGAACAAAAAATCAATGTTGGAGTTTTGAAGAGGTAAAAAAAAAAAAAATGGAGTTTTGAAGAGGTAAAAAAAAAAAAAAAAAAAATTGTGGAGTTTTGAAGAGGTAAAAAAAAAAAAAAAAAAAAATTGTGGAGTTTTGAAGAGGTAAAAAAAGGAACAAAAAATCAATGTTGGAGTTTTGAAGAGGTAAAAAAAAAAAAAATTGGAGTTTTGAAGAGGTAAAAAAAAAAAAAAAAAATTGAGTTTTGAAGAGGTAAAAAAAAAAAAAAAAAAAAAATGAGTTTTGAAGAGGTAAAAAAAAAAAAAGTTGGAGTTTTGAAGAGGTAAAAAAAAAATAAAAAAAATTGTGGAGTTTTGAAGAGGTAAAAAAAGGAACAAAAAATCAATGTTGGAGTTTTGAAGAGGTAAAAAAAAAAAAATGTTGGAGTTTTGAAGAGGTAAAAAAAAAAAAAAGTTGGAGTTTTGAAGAGGTAAAAAAAAAAAAAAGTTGGAGTTTTGAAGAGGTAAAAAAAAAAAAAAATTGGAGTTTTGAAGAGGTAAAAAAAAAAAAAAAAAAATTTGGAGTTTTGAAGAGGTAAAAAAAGGAACAAAAAATCAATCTTGGAGTTTTGAAGAGGTAAACAAAAAAAAAAAAGTTGGAGTTTTGAAGAGGTAAAAAAAAAAAAAAGTTGGAGTTTTGAAGAGGTAAAAAAAAAAAAAAAAAAAGTTGGAGTTTTGAAGAGGTAAAAAAAAAAAAAAGTTGGAGTTTTGAAGAGGTAAAAAAAAAAAAAAAAAAAAAAATTGTAGAGTTTTGAAGAGGTAAAAAAAAAAAAAAAAAAAGTTGGAGTTTTGAAGAGGTAAAAAAAAAAAAAAAATCAATGTTGGAGTTTTGAAGAGGTAAAAAAAAAAAAAAAAAAATTGAGTTTTGAAGAGGTAAAAAAAGGAACAAAAAATCAATGTTGGAGTTTTGAAGAGGTAAAAAAAAAAAAATGTTGGAGTTTTGAAGAGGTAAAAAAAAAAAAAAAAAAAAATTGTGGAGTTTTGAAGAGGTTAAAAAAAGGAACAAAAAATCAATGTTGGAGTTTTGAAGAGGTAAAAAAAAAAAAAATGGAGTTTTGAAGAGGTAAAAAAAAAAAAAAAAAAAATTGTGGAGTTTTGAAGAGGTAAAAAAAGGAACAAAAAATCAATGTTGGAGTTTTGAAGAGGTAAAAAAAAAAAAAAGTTGGAGTTTTGAAGAGGTAAAAAAAAAAAATAAAAAAAATTGTGGAGTTTTGAAGAGGTAAAAAAAGGAACAAAAAATCAATGTTGGAGTTTTGAAGAGGTAAAAAAAAAAAAAATTGGAGTTTTGAAGAGGTAAAAAAAAAAAAAAAAAATTGAGTTTTGAAGAGGTAAAAAAAAAAAAAAAAAAAAAATGAGTTTTGAAGAGGTAAAAAAAAAAAAAAGTTGGAGTTTTGAAGAGGTAAAAAAAAAAAATAAAAAAATTGTGGAGTTTTGAAGAGGTAAAAAAAGGAACAAAAAATCAATGTTGGAGTTTTGAAGAGGTAAAAAAAAAAAAAATGTTGGAGTTTTGAAGAGGTAAAAAAAAAAAAAAGTTGGAGTTTTGAAGAGGTAAAAAAAAAAAAAAGTTGGAGTTTTGAAGAGGTAAAAAAAAAAAAAAATTGGAGTTTTGAAGAGGTAAAAAAAAAAAAAAGTTGGAGTTTTGAAGAGGTAAAAAAAAAAAAAAGTTGGAGTTTTGAAGAGGTAAAAAAAAAAAAAAAAAAAAAATTGTAGAGTTTTGAAGAGGTAAAAAAAAAAAAAAAAAAAGTTGGAGTTTTGAAGAGGTAAAAAAAAAAAAAAAATCAATGTTGGAGTTTTGAAGAGGTAAAAAAAAAAAAAAAAAAATTGAGTTTTGAAGAGGTAAAAAAAGGAACAAAAAATCAACGTTGGAGTTTTGAAGAGGTAAAAAAAAAAAAATGTTGGAGTTTTGAAGAGGTAAAAAAAAAAAAAAAAAAAATTGTGGAGTTTTGAAGAGGTTAAAAAAAGGAACAAAAAATCAATGTTGGAGTTTTGAAGAGGTAAAAAAAAAAAAAATGGAGTTTTGAAGAGGTAAAAAAAAAAAAAAAAAAAATTGTGGAGTTTTGAAGAGGTAAAAAAAGGAACAAAAAATCAATGTTGGAGTTTTGAAGAGGTAAAAAAAAAAAAAAGTTGGAGTTTTGAAGAGGTAAAAAAAAAAAATAAAAAAAATTGTGGAGTTTTGAAGAGGTAAAAAAAGGAACAAAAAATCAATGTTGGAGTTTTGAAGAGGTAAAAAAAAAAAAAATGTTGGAGTTTTGAAGAGGTAAAAAAAAAAAAAAGTTGGAGTTTTGAAGAGGTAAAAAAAAAAAAAAGTTGGAGTTTTGAAGAGGTAAAAAAAAAAAAAAATTGGAGTTTTGAAGAGGTAAAAAAAAAAAAAAAAAAATTTGGAGTTTTGAAGAGGTAAAAAAAGGAACAAAAAATCAATCTTGGAGTTTTGAAGAGGTAAACAAAAAAAAAAAAGTTGGAGTTTTGAAGAGGTAAAAAAAAAAAAAAGTTGGAGTTTTGAAGAGGTAAAAAAAAAAAAAAAAAAAGTTGGAGTTTTGAAGAGGTAAAAAAAAAAAAAATTGGAGTTTTGAAGAGGTAAAAAAAAAAAAAAAAAAAAAAATTGTAGAGTTTTGAAGAGGTAAAAAAAAAAAAAAAAAAAGTTGGAGTTTTGAAGAGGTAAAAAAAAAAAAAGTTGGAGTTTTGAAGAGGTAAAAAAAAAAAAAAAAAAAAAATTGTAGAGTTTTGAAGAGGTAAAAAAAAAAAAAAAAGTTGGAGTTTTGAAGAGGTAAAAAAAAAAAAAAAAAATTGAGTTTTGAAGAGGTAAAAAAAAAAAAAAAAAAAATGTGGAGTTTTGAAGAGGTAAAAAAAAAAAAAAAAGTTGGAGTTTTGAAGAGGTAAAAAAAAATAAAAAAAAAGTTGGAGTTTTGAAGAGGTAAAAAAAAAATAAAAAAATTTGGAGTTTTGAAGAGGTAAAAAAAAAATAAAAAAAATTGTGGAGTTTTGAAGAGGTAAAAAAAGGAACAAAAAATCAAT
>NW_028258786.1:22500-34816 GCF_982586985.1 Callionymus lyra
GAGGTAAAAAAAAAAATAAAAAAAATTGTGGAGTTTTGAAGAGGTAAAAAAAAAAAAATGTGGAGTTTTGAAGAGGTAAAAAAAAAAAAAAAAGTTTGAGTTTTGAAGAGGTAAAAAAAAAAAAAATTGGGGTTTTGAAGAGGTAAAAAAAAAAAAGAAAAAATTTGGAGTTTTGAAGAGGTAAAAAAAAAAATAAAAAAAAATTGTGGAGTTTTGAAGAGGTAAAAAAAAAAAAAAAAAGAGTTTTGAAGAGGTAAAAAAAGGAACAAAAAATCAATGTTGGAGTTTTGAAGAGGTAAAAAAAAAAAAAATGTTGGAGTTTTGAAGAGGTAAAAAAAAAAAATTGAGTTTTGAAGAGGTAAAAAAAAAAAAATTGTGGAGTTTTGAAGAGGTAAAAAAAGGAACAAAAAATCAATGTTTGAAGAGGTACAAAAAAAAAAAATGTTGGAGTTTTGAAGAGGTAAAAAAAAAAATTGAGTTTTGAAGAGGTAAAAAAAAAAAAAAAGTTGGAGTTTTGAAGAGGTAAAAAAAAAAAAAATTGTGGAGTTTTGAAGAGGTAAAAAAAGGAACAAAAAATCAATGTTGGAGTTTTGAAGAGGTAAAAAAAAAAAAAAGTTGGAGTTTTGAAGAGGTAAAAAAAGGAACAAAAAATCAATGTTGGAGTTTTGAAGAGGTAAAAAAAGGAACAAAAAATCAATGTTGGAGTTTTGAAGAGGTAAAAAAAAAGAAAAAGTTGGAGTTTTGAAGAGGTAAAAAAAAAAAAAAGTTGGAGTTTTGAAGAGGTAAAAAAAAAAAAAAAAAAAAAATTGTGTAGTTTTGAAGAGGTAAAAAAAAAAAAAAATTTAGGAGTTTTGAAGAGGTAAAAAAAAAAAAAAAAAAAAAAAGTTGGAGTTTTGAAGAGGTAAAAAAAGGAACAAAAAATCAATGTTGGAGTTTTGAAGAGGTAAAAAAAAAAAAATGGAGTTTTGAAGAGGTAAAAAAAAAAAAAAAGAAAATTGTGGAGGTAAAAAAAAAAAAAAATTTAGGAATTTTGAAGAGGTAAAAAAAAAAAAAAAAAAGTTGGAGTTTTGAAGAGGTAAAAAAAATAAAAAAAAAATTGTGGAGTTTTGAAGAGGTAAAAAAAGGAACAAAAAATCAATGTTGGAGTTTTGAAGAGGTAAAAAAAAAAAAAAGTTGGAGTTTTGAAGAGGTAAAAAAAAAAAAAAAAAGTTGGAGTTTTGAAGAGGTAAAAAAAAAATAAAAAGTTGGAGTTTTGAAGAGGTAAAAAAAGGAACAAAAAATCAATGTTGGAGTTTTGAAGAGGTAAAAAAAAAAAAAAATGGAGTTTTGAAGAGGTAAAAAAAAAAAAAAAAATTGTGGAGGTAAAAAAAAAAAAAAATTTAGGAGTTTTGAAGAGGTAAAAAAAAAAAAAAAGTTGGAGTTTTGAAGAGGTAAAAAAAAAAAAATTGAGTTTTGAAGAGGTAAAAAAAAAAAAAAATTGGAGTTTTGAAGAGGTAAAAAAAAAAAAATTGGAATTTTGAAGAGGTAAAAAAAAAAAAGAAAAAATTTGGAGTTTTGAAGAGGTAAAAAAAAAATAAAAAAAATTGTGGAGTTTTGAAGAGGTAAAAAAAAAAAAAATAAGAGTTTTGAAGAGGTAAAAAAAGGAACAAAAAATCAATGTTGGAGTTTTGAAGAGGTAAAAAAATAAATAATGTTGGAGTTTTGAAGAGGTAAAAAAAAAAAATTGAGTTTTGAAGAGGTAAAAAAAAAAAAAAATGTTGGAGTTTTGAAGAGGTAAAAAAAAAAAAATTGAGTTTTGAAGAGGTAAAAAAAAAAGAAAAAAAATTGTGGAGTTTTGAAGAGGTAAAAAAAAAAAAAAAAAAATTGGAGGTTTGAAGAGGTAAAAAAAAAAAAAAAAATTGTGGAGTTTTGAAGAGGTAAAAAAAAAAAAAAAAATTGGAGTTTTGAAGAGGTAAAAAAAGGAACAAAAAATCAATGTTGGAGTTTTGAAGAGGTAAAAAAAAAAAATGTTGGAGTTTTGAAGAGGTTAAAAAAAAAAAAAAAAAAAAAATTGTGGAGTTTTGAAGAGGTAAAAAAAAAGAAAAAAGTTGGAGTTTTGAAGAGTTAAAAAAAAAAAAAAAAAAAAATTGTGGAGTTTTGAAGAGGTAAAAAAAAAAAAAAAAAAATTGGAGTTTTGAAGAGGTAAAAAAAGGAACAAAAAATCAATGTTGGAGTTTTGAAGAGGTAAAAAAAAAATAAAAAAAAATTGTGGAGTTTTGAAGAGGTAAAAAAAAAAAAAAAGTTGGAGTTTTGAAGAGGTAAAAAAAGGAACAAAAAAATCAATGTTGGAGTTTTGAAGAGGTAAAAACAAAAAAATGTTGGAGTTTTGCAGAGGTTAAAAAAAAAAAAAAAATTTGGAGTTTTGAAGAGGTAAAAAAAGGAACAAAAAATCAATGTTGGAGTTTTGAAGAGGTTAAAAAAAAAAAAAAAAAAAAAATTGTGGAGTTTTGAAGAGGTAAAAAAAAAAGAAAAAAGTTGGAGTTTTGAAGAGGTTAAAAAAAAAAAAAAAAAAAAAATTGTGGAGTTTTGAAGAGGTAAAAAAAAAGAAAAAAGTTGGAGTTTTGAAGAGTTAAAAAAAAAAAAAAAAAAAATTGTGGAGTTTTGAAGAGGTAAAAAAAAAAAAAAAAAAATTGGAATTTTGAAGAGGTAAAAAAAAAAAGAAAAAATTTGGAGTTTTGAAGAGGTAAAAAAAAAAATTAAAAAAATTGTGGAGTTTTGAAGAGGTAAAAAAAGGAACAAAAAATCAATGTTGGAGTTTTGAAGAGGTAAAAAAAAAATAAAAAAAAATTGTGGAGTTTTGAAGAGGTAAAAAAAAAAAAAAAGTTGGAGTTTTGAAGAGGTAAAAAAAGGAACAAAAAATCAATGTTGGAGTTTTGAAGAGGTAAAAACAAAAAAATGTTGGAGTTTTGCAGAGGTTAAAAAAAAAATAAAAAATTTGGAGTTTTGAAGAGGTAAAAAAAGGAACAAAAAAATCAATGTTGGAGTTTTGAAGAGGTAAAAACAAAAAAATGTTGGAGTTTTGCAGAGGTTAAAAAAAAAAAAAAAATTTGGAGTTTTGAAGAGGTAAAAAAAGGAACAAAAAATCAATGTTGGAGTTTTGAAGAGGTTAAAAAAAAAAAAAAAAAAAAATTGTGGAGTTTTGAAGAGGTAAAAAAAAAGAAAAAAGTTGGAGTTTTGAAGAGGTTAAAAAAAAAAAAAAAAAAAAAATTGTGGAGTTTTGAAGAGGTAAAAAAAAAGAAAAAAGTTGGAGTTTTGAAGAGTTAAAAAAAAAAAAAAAAAAAATTGTGGAGTTTTGAAGAGGTAAAAAAAAAAAAAAAAAAATTGGAATTTTGAAGAGGTAAAAAAAAAAAAGAAAAAATTTGGAGTTTTGAAGAGGTAAAAAAAAAAATTAAAAAAATTGTGGAGTTTTGAAGAGGTAAAAAAAGGAACAAAAAATCAATGTTGGAGTTTTGAAGAGGTAAAAAAAAAATAAAAAAAAATTGTGGAGTTTTGAAGAGGTAAAAAAAAAAAAAAAGTTGGAGTTTTGAAGAGGTAAAAAAAGGAACAAAAAATCAATGTTGGAGTTTTGAAGAGGTAAAAACAAAAAAATGTTGGAGTTTTGCAGAGGTTAAAAAAAAAATAAAAAATTTGGAGTTTTGAAGAGGTAAAAAAAAATAAAAAAAAATTGGAGTTTTGAAGAGGTAAAAAAAGGAACAAAAAATCAATGTTGGAGTTTTGAAGAGGTAAAAAAAAAAAAAACGTGGTGTTTTGAAGAGGTAAAAAAAAAAAAAAGTTGGAGTTTTGAAGAGGTAAAAAAAAAAAAAATTGAGTTTTGAAGAGGTAAAAAAAAAAAAAAATTGGAGTTTTGAAGAGGTAAAAAAAAAAAAATTGGAATTTTGAAGAGGTAAAAAAAAAAAAGAAAAAATTGTGGAGTTTTGAAGAGGTAAAAAAAAAATAAAAAAAAATTGTGGAGTTTTGAAGAGGTAAAAAAAGGAACAAAAAATCAATGTTGGAGTTTTGAAGAGGTAAAAAAAAAAAAATGTTGGAGTTTTGAAGAGGTTAAAAAAAAAAAAAAAAAAAAAATTGTGGAGTTTTGAAGAGGTAAAAAAAATAAAAAGTTGGAGTTTTGAAGAGGTAAAAAAAGGAACAAAAAATCAATGTTGGAGTTTTGAAGAGGTAAAAAAAAAAAAAACGTGGTGTTTTGAAGAGGTAAAAAAAAAAAAAAGTTGGAGTTTTGAAGAGGTAAAAAAAAAAAAAATTGAGTTTTGAAGAGGTAAAAAAAAAAAAAAATTGGAGTTTTGAAGAGGTAAAAAAAAAAAAATTGGAATTTTGAAGAGGTAAAAAAAAAAAAGAAAAAATTGTGGAGTTTTGAAGAGGTAAAAAAAAAATAAAAAAAAATTGTGGAGTTTTGAAGAGGTAAAAAAAGGAACAAAAAATCAATGTTGGAGTTTTGAAGAGGTAAAAAAAAAAAAATGTTGGAGTTTTGAAGAGGTTAAAAAAAAAAAAAAAAAAAAAATTGTGGAGTTTTGAAGAGGTAAAAAAAATAAAAAGTTGGAGTTTTGAAGAGGTAAAAAAAGGAACAAAAAATCAATGTTGGAGTTTTGAAGAGGTAAAAAAAAAAAAAAAAAAAAAAGTTGGAGTTTTGAAGAGGTTAAAAAAGGAACAAAAAATCAATGTTGGAGTTTTGAAGAGGTAAAAGAAAAAATGTTGGAGTTTTGAAGAGGTTAAAAAAAAAAAAAAAAAAAAAATTGTGGAGTTTTGAAGAGGTAAAAAAAAAGAAAAAAGTTGGAGTTTTGAAGAGTTAAAAAAAAAAAAAAAAAAAAAATTGTGGAGTTTTGAAGAGGTAAAAAAAAAAAAAAAAAATTGGAGTTTTGAAGAGGTAAAAAAAGGAACAAAAAATCAATGTTGGAGTTTTGAAGAGGTAAAAAAAAAATAAAAAAAAATTGTGGAGTTTTGAAGAGGTAAAAAAAAAAAAAAAAAATTGGAGTTTTGAAGAGGTAAAAAAAGGAACAAAAAATCAATGTTGGAGTTTTGAAGAGGTAAAAAAAAAAAAAAAAAAAATTGTGGAGTTTTGAAGAGGTAAAAAAAGGAACAAAAAATCAATGTTGGAGTTTTGAAGAGGTAAAAACAAAAAAATGTTGGAGTTTTGCAGAGGTTAAAAAAAAAAAAAAAATTTGGAGTTTTGAAGAGGTAAAAAAAAATAAAAAAAAATTGTGGAGTTTTGAAGAGGTAAAAAAAAAAAAAAAGTTGGAGTTTTGAAGAGGTAAAAAAAGGAACAAAAAATCAATGTTGGAGTTTTGAAGAGGTAAAAACAAAAAAATGTTGGAGTTTTGCAGAGGTAAAAAAAAAAAAAAAAAATTGGTGTTTTGAAGAGGTAAAAAAAGGAACAAAAAATCAATGTTGGAGTTTTGAAGAGGTAAAAAAAAAAAAATGTTGGAGTTTTGAAGAGGTTAAAAAAAAAAAAAAAAAAAAAATTGTGGAGTTTTGAAGAGGTAAAAAAAAAGAAAAAAGTTGGAGTTTTGAAGAGGTAAAAAAAAAAAAAAAAAAATTGGAGTTTTGAAGAGGTAAAAAAAGGAACAAAAAATCAATGTTGGAGTTTTGAAGAGGTAAAAAAAAAAATGAGTTTTGAAGAGGTAAAAAAAATTAAAAAAAAGTTGGAGTTTTGAAGAGGTAAAAAAAAAAAAAAAAAAAATTGTGGAGTTTTGAAGAGGTAAAAAAAAAAAAGTGGAGTTTTGAAGAGGTAAAAAAAAAAAAAAAAGTTGGAGTTTTGAAGAGGTAAAAAAAAAAAAAAAAGTTGGAGTTTTGCAGAGGTTAAAAAAAAAAAAAAAATTTGGAGTTTTGAAGAGGTAAAAAAAAATAAAAAAAAATTGTGGAGTTTTGAAGAGGTAAAAAAAAAAAAAAAAAAATTGGAGTTTTGAAGAGGTAAAAAAAGGAACAAAAAATCAATGTTGGAATTTTGAAGAGGTAAAAAAAAAAAAATGTGGAGTTTTGAAGAGGTTAAAAAAAAAAAAAAAAAAAAAATTGTGGAGTTTTGAAGAGGTAAAAAAAAAGAAAAAAGTTGGAGTTTTGAAGAGTTAAAAAAAAAAAAAAAAAAAAAATTGTGGAGTTTTGAAGAGGTAAAAAAATAAAATAAAAAAATTGGAGTTTTGAAGAGGTAAAAAAAGGAACAAAAAATCAATGTTGGAGTTTTGAAGAGGTAAAAAAAAAAATTGAGTTTTGAAGAGGTAAAAAAAAAAAAAAAAAGTTGGAGTTTTGAAGAGGTAAAAAAAAAAATAAAAAAATTGTGGAGTTTTGAAGAGGTAAAAAAAAAAAATGTGGAGTTTTGAAGAAGTAAAAAAAAAAAAAAAATGTGGAGTTTTGAAGAGGTAAAAAAAAAAATAAAAAAAATTGTGGAGTTTTGAAGAGGTAAAAAAAAGTAAAAATTTAGGAGTTTTGAAGAGGTAAAAAAAAAAAAAAAAAAAAAAAAGTTGGAGTTTTGAAGAGGTAAAAAAAGGAACAAAAAATCAATGTTGGAGTTTTGAAGAGGTAAAAAAAGGAACAAAAAATCAATGTTGGAGTTTTGAAGAGGTAAAAAAAAAAAAAAAAAAAATTGTAGAGTTTTGAAGAGGTAAAAAAAAAAAAAAAAAAAAAGTTGGAGTTTTGAAGAGGTAAAAAAAGGAACAAAAAATCAATGTTGGAGTTTTGAAGAGGTAAAAAAAAAAAAAAAAAATTGTGGAGTTTTGAAGAGGTAAAAAAAAAAAAAAAAAATTGTGGAGTTTTGAAGAGGTAAAAAAAAAAAAAAAAAAAAAGTTGGAGTTTTGAAGAGGTAAAAAAAGGAATAAAAAATCAATGTTGGAGTTTTGAAGAGGTAAAAAAAAAAATAAAAAAAATTGTGGAGTTTTGAAGAGGTAAAAAAAAAAAAAAAAAAAAAGTTGGAGTTTTGAAGAGGTAAAAAAAGGAATAAAAAATCAATGTTGGAGTTTTGAAGAGGTAAAAAAAAAATAAAAAAAAATTGTGGAGTTTTGAAGAGGTAAAAAAAAAAAAAAAGTTGGAGTTTTGAAGAGGTAAAAAAAGGAACAAAAAATCAATGTTGGAGTTTTGAAGAGGTAAAAACAAAAAAATGTTGGAGTTTTGCAGAGGTTAAAAAAAAAAAAAAAAATTTGGAGTTTTGAAGAGGTAAAAAAAAAAAAAAAATTGTGGAGTTTTGAAGAGGTAAAAAAAAAAAAAAAAAATTGGAGGTTTGAAGAGGTAAAAAAAGGAACAAAAAATCAATGTTGGAGTTTTGAAGAGGTAAAAAAAAAAAAATGTTGGAGTTTTGAAGAGGTAAAAAAAAAAAAGAAAAAATTTGGAGTTTTGAAGAGGTAAAAAAAAAAAAAAAAAAAAAATTGTGGAGTTTTGAAGAGGTAAAAAAAAAAAAAAGTGGAGTTTTGAAGAAGTAAAAAAAAAAAAAAAATGTGGAGTTTTGAAGAGGTAAAAAAAAAAATAAAAAAAATTGTGGAGTTTTGAAGAGGTAAAAAAAAAAAAAAAATTTAGGAGTTTTGAAGAGGTAAAAAAAAAAAAAAAAGTTGGAGTTTTGAAGAGGTAAAAAAAGGAACAAAAAATCAATGTTGGAGTTTTGAAGAGGTAAAAAAAGGAACAAAAAATCAATGTTGGAGTTTTGAAGAGGTAAAAAAAAAAAAAAAAAAATTGTGGAGTTTTGAAGAGGTAAAAAAAAAAAAAAAAAAAAGTTGGAGTTTTGAAGAGGTAAAAAAAGGAACAAAAAATCAATGTTGGAGTTTTGAAGAGGTAAAAAAAAAAATAAAAAAAATTGTGGAGTTTTGAAGAGGTAAAAAAAAAAGAAAAAAAAAAAGTTGGAGTTTTGAAGAGGTAAAAAAAGGAATAAAAAATCAATGTTGGAGTTTTGAAGAGGTAAAAAAAAAATAAAAAAAAATTGTGGAGTTTTGAAGAGGTAAAAAAAAATAAAAAGTTGGAGTTTTGAAGAGGTAAAAAAAGGAACAAAAAATCAATGTTGGAGTTTTGAAGAGGTAAAAACAAAAAAATGTTGGAGTTTTGCAGAGGTTAAAAAAAAAAAAAAAAATTTGGAGTTTTGAAGAGGTAAAAAAAAATAAAAAATTGTGGAGTTTTGAAGAGGTAAAAAAAAAAAAAAAAAAATTGGAGGTTTGAAGAGGTAAAAAAAGGAACAAAAAATCAATGTTGGAGTTTTGAAGAGGTAAAAAAAAAAAAATGTTGGAGTTTTGAAGAGGTTAAAAAAAAAAAAAAAAAAAAAATTGTGGAGTTTTGAAGAGGTAAAAAAAAAGAAAAAAGTTGGAGTTTTGAAGAGTTAAAAAAAAAAAAAAAAAAAAAATTGTGGAGTTTTGAAGAGGTAAAAAAAAAAAAAAAAAAATTGGAGTTTTGAAGAGGTAAAAAAAGGAACAAAAAATCAATGTTGGAGTTTTGAAGAGGTAAAAAAAAAAATTGAGTTTTGAAGAGGTAAAAAAAAAAAAAAAAAGTTGGAGTTTTCAAGAGGTAAAAAAAAAAATAAAAAAAATTGTGGAGTTTTGAAGAGGTAAAAAAAAAATGTGGAGTTTTGAAGAGGTAAAAAAAAAAAAAAAGTTGGAGTTTTGAAGAGGTAAAAAAAAAAAAAATTGAGTTTTGAAGAGGTAAAAAAAAAAAAAAATTGGAGTTTTGAAGAGGTAAAAAAAAAAAGAATTGGAGTTTTGAAGAGGTAAAAAAAAAAAAGAAAAAATTTGGAGTTTTGAAGAGGTAAAAAAAAAAAAAAAAATTGTGGAGTTTTGAAGAGGTAAAAAAAAAAAAATTGTGGAGTTTTGAAGAGGTAAAAAAAGGAACAAAAAATCAATGTTGGAGTTTTGAAGAGGTAAAAAAAGGAACAAAAAATCAATGTTGGAGTTTTGAAGAGGTAAAAAAAAAAAAAAAAAAAATTGTGGAGTTTTGAAGAGGTAAAAAAAGGAACAAAAAATCAATGTTGGTGTTTTGAAGAGGTAAAAAAAAAAAAAATTGAGTTTTGAAGAGGTAAAAAAAAAAAAAAAAAAAGTTGGAGTTTTGAAGAGGTAAAAAAAATAAATAAAAAAAATTGTGGAGTTTTGAAGAGGTAAAAAAAGGAACAAAAAATCAATGTTGGAGTTTTGAAGAGGTAAAAAAAAAAATAAAAAAAATTGTGGAGTTTTGAAGAGGTAAAAAAAAAAAAAAAAAATTTAGGAGTTTTGAAGAGGTAAAAAAAAAAAAAAAAAAAAAAAGTGTGAGTTTTGAAGAGGTAAAAAAAGGAACAAAAAATCAATGTTGGAGTTTTGAAGAGGTAAAAAAAAAAATAAAAAAAATTGTGGAGTTTTGAAGAGGTAAAAAAAAAAAAAAAAATTTAGGAGTTTTGAAGAGGTAAAAAAAAAAAAAAAAAAAAAGTGTGAGTTTTGAAGAGGTAAAAAAAGGAACAAAAAATCAATGTTGGAGTTTTGAAGAGGTAAAAAAAAAAAAAAAAAATTTAGGAGTTTTGAAGAGGTAAAAAAAAATAAAAAAAAAAAAGTTGGAGTTTTGAAGAGGTAAAAAAAAAAAGAAAAAAAAGTTGGAGTTTTGAAGAGGTAAAAAAAAAAAAAAAAAAGTTGGAGTTTTGAAGAGGTAAAAAAAAAAAAAAAAAAGTTGGAGTTTTGAAGAGGTAAAAAAAGGAACAAAAAATCAATGTTGGAGTTTTGAAGAGGTAAAAAAAAAAAAAATGGAGTTTTGAAGAGGTAAAAAAAAAAAAAAAAATTGTGGAGGTAAAAAAAAAAAAAAATTTAGGAGTTTTGAAGAGGTAAAAAAAAAAAAAAAGTTGGAGTTTTGAAGAGGTAAAAAAAAAAAAATTGAGTTTTGAAGAGGTAAAAAAAAAAAAAAATGGAGTTTTGAAGAGGTAAAAAAAAAAAAATTGGAATTTTGAAGAGGTAAAAAAAAAAAAGAAAAAATTTGGAGTTTTGAAGAGGTAAAAAAAAAATTAAAAAAAATTGTGGAGTTTTGAAGAGGTAAAAAAAGGAACAAAAAATCAATGTTGGAGTTTTGAAGAGGTAAAAAAAAAAAAAATGTTGGAGTTTTGAAGAGGTAAAAAAAAAAAAAATTGAGTTTTGAAGAGGTAAAAAAAAAAATAAAAAAAATTGTGGAGTTTTGAAGAGGTAAAAAAAAAAAAAAAAAATTGTGGAGTTTTGAAGAGGTAAAAAAAGGAACAAAAAATCAATGTTGGAGTTTTGAAGAGGTAAAAAAAAAAATTGAGTTTTGAAGAGGTAAAAAAAAAAAAGAAAAAATTTGGAGTTTTGAAGAGGTAAAAAAAAAATTAAAAAAAATTGTGGAGTTTTGAAGAGGTAAAAAAAAAAAAAATAAGAGTTTTGAAGAGGTAAAAAAAGGAACAAAAAATCAATGTTGGAGTTTTGAAGAGGTAAAAAAAAAAAAAATGTTGGAGTTTTGAAGAGGTAAAAAAAAAAAAATTGAGTTTTGAAGAGGTAAAAAAAAAAATAAAAAAAATTGTGGAGTTTTGAAGAGGTAAAAAAAAAAAAAAAAAAATTGTGGAGTTTTGAAGAGGTAAAAAAAGGAACAAAAAATCAATGTTGGAGTTTTGAAGAGGTAAAAAAAAAAATTGAGTTTTGAAGAGGTAAAAAAAAAAATAAAAAAAATTGTGGAGTTTTGAAGAGGTAAAAAAAAAAAAAATGTGGAGTTTTGAAGAGGTAAAAAAAAAAAAAAAGTTGGAGTTTTGAAGAGGTAAAAAAAAAAAAAATTGGGGTTTTGAAGAGGTAAAAAAAAAAAAAAATTGGAGTTTTGAAGAGGTAAAAAAAGGAACAAAAAATCAATGTTGGAGTTTTGAAGAGGTAAAAAAAAAAAAAATGTTGGAGTTTTGAAGAGGTAAAAAAAAATAATTGAGTTTTGAAGAGGTAAAAAAAAAAAAATTGTGGAGTTTTGAAGAGGTAAAAAAAGGAACAAAAAATCAATGTTTGAAGAGGTAAAAAAAAAAATAATGTTGGAGTTTTGAAGAGGTAAAAAAAAAAATTGAGTTTTGAAGAGGTAAAAAAAAAAAAAAGTTGGAGTTTTGAAGAGGTAAAAAAAAAAAAATTGTGGAGTTTTGAAGAGGTAAAAAAAGGAACAAAAAATCAATGTTGGAGTTTTGAAGAGGTAAAAAAAAAAAAAAGTTGGAGTTTTGAAGAGGTAAAAAAAGGAACAAAAAATCAATGTTGGAGTTTTGAAGAGGTAAAAAAAGAACAAAAAATCAATGTTGGAGTTTTGAAGAGGTAAAAAAAAAAAAAAGTTGGAGTTTTGAAGAGGTAAAAAAAAAAAAAAGTTGGAGTTTTGAAGAGGTAAAAAAAAAAAAAAAAAAAAAATTGTGTAGTTTTGAAGAGGTAAAAAAAAAAAAAAAAATTAGGAGTTTTGAAGAGGTAAAAAAAAAAAAAAAAAAAAAAAGTTGGAGTTTTGAAGAGGTAAAAAAAGGAACAAAAAATCAATGTTGGAGTTTTGAAGAGGTAAAAAAAAAAAAAATGGAGTTTTGAAGAGGTAAAAAAAAAAAAAAAGAAAATTGTGGAGGTAAAAAAAAAAAAAAATTTAGGAATTTTGAAGAGGTAAAAAAAAAAAAAAAAAAGTTGGAGTTTTGAAGAGGTAAAAAAAAAAAAAAAAAAATTGTGGAATTTTGAAGAGGTAAAAAAAGGAACAAAAAATCAATGTTGGAGTTTTGAAGAGGTAAAAAAAAAAAAAAGTTGGAGTTTTGAAGAGGTAAAAAAAAAAAAAAAAAAGTTGGAGTTTTGAAGAGGTAAAAAAAAAATAAAAAGTTGGAGTTTTGAAGAGGTAAAAAAAGGAACAAAAAATCAATGTTGGAGTTTTGAAGAGGTAAAAAAAAAAAAAAATGGAGTTTTGAAGAGGTAAAAAAAAAAATTAAAAAAATTGTGGAGTTTTGAAGAGGTAAAAAAAGGAACAAAAAATCAATGTTGGAGTTTTGAAGAGGTAAAAAAAAAAATAATGTTGGAGTTTTGAAGAGGTAAAAAAAAAAAATTGAGTTTTGAAGAGGTAAAAAAAAAAAAAAAAAAGTTGGAGTTTTGAAGAGGTAAAAAAAAAAGAAAAAAAATTGTGGAGTTTTGAAGAGGTAAAAAAAGGAACAAAAAATCAATGTTGGAGTTTTGAAGAGGTAAAAAAAAAAAAATGTTGGAGTTTTGCAGAGGTTAAAAAAAAAAAAGAAATTTGGAGTTTTGAAGAGGTAAAAAAAAAAAAAAAAAATTGTGGAGTTTTGAAGAGGTAAAAAAAAAAAAAAAAATTGGAGTTTTGAAGAGGTAAAAAAAGGAACAAAAAATCAATGTTGGAGTTTTGAAGAGGTAAAAAAAAAAAAATG
>NW_028258787.1:0-22500 GCF_982586985.1 Callionymus lyra
CCAACTTTTTTTTTTTTTTTTACCTCTTCAAAACTCTACAATTTTTTTTTTTTTTTTTTTTTACCTCTTCAAAACTCCAACTTTTTTTTTTTTTTACCTCTTCAAAACTCCAACTTTTTTTTAACTCTACAATTTTTTTTTTTTTTTTTTTTTACCTCTTCAAAACTCCAACTTTTTTTTTTTTTTACCTCTTCAAAACTCCAACATTGATTTTTTGTTCCTTTTTTTACCTCTTCAAAACTCCACAATTTTTTTTATTTTATTTTTTTACCTCTTCAAAACTCCAACTTTTTATTTTTTTTTACCTCTTCAAAACTCATTTTTTTTAATTTTTTTTTTTTTACCTCTTCAAAACTCCAACATTGATTTTTTGTTCCTTTTTTTACCTCTTCAAAACTCCAAATTTTTTTTTTTTTTTTTTTACCTCTTCAAAACTTAATTTTTTTTTTTTTTTTACCTCTTCAAAACTCCAACATTGATTTTTTGTTCCTTTTTTTTACCTCTTCAAAACTCAATTTTTTTTTTTTTTTTTACCTCTTCAAAACTCCAACTTTTTTTTTTTTTTACCTCTTCAAAACTCCAACTTTTTTTTTTTTTTTTTTACCTCTTCAAAACTCCAACATTTTTTTTTTTTTAACCTCTTCAAAACTCCAACATTTTTTTTTTTTAACCTCTTCAAAACTCCAACATTGATTTTTTGTTCCTTTTTTTACCTCTTCAAAACTCCACAATTTTTTTTTTTTTTTTTTTTACCTCTTCAAAACTCCAACTTTTTATTTTTTTTTACCTCTTCAAAATTCATTTTTTTTTATAATTTTTTTTACCTCTTCAAAACTCCAACATTGATTTTTTGTTCCTTTTTTTACCTCTTCAAAACTCCAAATTTTTTTTTTTTTTTTTTTTTACCTCTTCAAAACTCAATTTTTTTTTTTTTTTTTACCTCTTCAAAACTCCAACTTTTTTTTTTTTTTTTTTTACCTCTTCAAAACTCCAACATTGATTTTTTGTTCCTTTTTTTACCTCTTCAAAACTCCACAATTTTTTTTTTTTTTTTTTTACCTCTTCAAAACTCCAACATTTTTTTTTTTTTTACCTCTTCAAAACTCCAACATTGATTTTTTTTTTTTTTTTTACCTCTTCAAAACTCCAACTTTTTTTTTTTTTTTTTTTACCTCTTCAAAACTCCAACATTGATTTTTTGTTCCTTTTTTTACCTCTTCAAAACTCCACAATTTTTTTTTTTTTTTTTTACCTCTTCAAAACTCCAACATTTTTTTTTTTTTACCTCTTCAAAACTCCAACATTGATTTTTTGTTTCTTTTTTTACCTCTTCAAAACTCCACAATTTTTTTTTTTTTTTTTTTACCTCTTCAAAACTCCAACATTGATTTTTTGTTCCTTTTTTTACCTCTTCAAAACTCCACAATTTTTTTTTTTTTTTTTTACCTCTTCAAAACTCCAACATTTTTTTTTTTTTTACCTCTTCAAAACTCCAACATTGATTTTTTGTTTCTTTTTTTACCTCTTCAAAACTCCACAATTTTTTTTTTTTTTTTTTTTACCTCTTCAAAACTCCAACATTGATTTTTTGTTCCTTTTTTTACCTCTTCAAAACTCCACAATTTTTTTTTTATTTTTTTTTACCTCTTCAAAACTCCAACTTTTTATTTTTTTTTACCTCTTCAAAACTCATTTTTTTTTTTTTTTTTTTACCTCTTCAAAACTCCAACTTTTTTTTTTTTTTTTTTTTACCTCTTCAAAACTCCAACATTTTTTTTTTTTTACCTCTTCAAAACTCCAACTTTTTTTTTTTTTTTTTTTTACCTCTTCAAAACTCATTTTTTTTTATAATTTTTTTTTACCTCTTCAAAACTCCAACATTGATTTTTTGTTCCTTTTTTTACCTCTTCAAAACTCCAAATTTTTTTTTTTTTTTTTTTTACCTCTTCAAAACTCAATTTTTTTTTTTTTTTTTACCTCTTCAAAACTCCAACTTTTTTTTTTTTTTTTTTTACCTCTTCAAAACTCCAACATTGATTTTTTGTTCCTTTTTTTACCTCTTCAAAACTCCACAATTTTTTTTTTTTTTTTTTTACCTGTTCAAAACTCCAACATTTTTTTTTTTTTTACCTCTTCAAAACTCCAACATTGATTTTTTGTTTCTTTTTTTACCTCTTCAAAACTCCACAATTTTTTTTTTTTTTTTTTTACCTCTTCAAAACTCCAACATTGATTTTTTGTTCCTTTTTTTACCTCTTCAAAACTCCACAATTTTTTTTTTTTTTTTTTTTTACCTCTTCAAAACTCCAACTTTTTATTTTTTTTTACCTCTTCAAAACTCTTTTTTTTTTTTTTTTTTTTACCTCTTCAAAACTCCAACTTTTTTTTTTTTTTTTTTTTACCTCTTCAAAACTCCAACATTTTTTTTTTTTTTTACCTCTTCAAAACTCTACAGTTTTTTTTTTTTTTTTTTTTTACCTCTTCAAAACTCCAACATTGATTTTTTGTTCCTTTTTTTACCTCTTCAAAACTCCACAATTATTATTATTTATTTTTTTTACCTCTTCAAAACTCCAACTTTTTATTTTTTTTTACCTCTTCAAAACTCATTTTTTTTTTTTTTTTTTTTTTACCTCTTCAAAACTCCAACTTTTTTTTTTTTTTTTTTTTTACCTCTTCAAAACTCCATTTTTTTTTTTTTTTACCTCTTCAAAACTCCAACATTGATTTTTTGTTCCTTTTTTTACCTCTTCAAAACTCCAAATTTTTTTTTTTTTTTTTTTACCACTTCAAAACTTTTTTTTTTTTTTTTACCTCTTCAAAACTCCAACTTTTTTTTTTTTTTTACCTCTTCAAAACTCTACAATTTTTTTTTTTTTTTTTTTACCTCTTCAAAACTCCAACTTTTTTTTTTTTTTTTTACCTCTTCAAAACTCTACAATTTTATTTTTTTTTTTTTTTTTACCTCTTCAAAACTCCAACTTTTTTTTTTTTTACCTCTTCAAAACTCCAATTTTTTTTTTTTTTTTACCTCTTCAAAACTCCAACTTTTTTTTTTTTTTACCTCTTCAAAACTCCAACATTTTTTTTTTTTTAACCTCTTCAAAACTCCAACATTTTTTTTTTTTTAACCTCTTCAAAACTCCAACATTGATTTTTTGTTCCTTTTTTTACCTCTTCAAAACTCCACAATTTTTTTTTTATTTTTTTTTACCTCTTCAAAACTCCAACTTTTTATTTTTTTTTACCTCTTCAAAACTCATTTTTTTTTATAATTTTTTTTTACCTCTTCAAAACTCCAACATTGATTTTTTGTTCCTTTTTTTACCTCTTCAAAACTCCAAATTTTTTTTTTTTTTTTTTTTACCTCTTCAAAACTCTTTTTTTTTTTTTTTTTACCTCTTCAAAACTCCAACTTTTTTTTTTTTTTTTTACCTCTTCAAAACTCTACAATTTTTTTTTTTTTTTTTTTTTTACCTCTTCAAAACTCCAACATTTTTTTTTTTTTTACCTCTTCAAAACTCCAACATTGATTTTTTGTTTCTTTTTTTACCTCTTCAAAACTCCACAATTTTTTTTTTTTTTTTTTTACCTCTTCAAAACTCCAACATTGATTTTTTGTTCCTTTTTTTACCTCTTCAAAACTCCACAATTTTTTTTTTTTTTTTTTTTTACCTCTTCAAAACTCCAACTTTTATTTTTTTTTACCTCTTCAAAACTCATTTTTTTTTTTTTTTTTACCTCTTCAAAACTCCAACTTTTTTTTTTTTTTTTTTTTACCTCTTCAAAACTCCAACATTTTTTTTTTTTTTTACCTCTTCAAAACTCTACAGTTTTTTTTTTTTGTTTTTTTTTACCTCTTCAAAACTCCATTTTTTGTTTTTTTTTACCTCTTCAAAACTCCAACTTTTTATTTTTTTTTACCTCTTCAAAACTCATTTTTTTATTTTTTTTTTTTACCTCTTCAAAACTCCAACTTTTTTTTTTTTTTTTTTTTTACCTCTTCAAAACTCCAACATTTTTTTTTTTTTTTACCTCTTCAAAACTCTACAGTTTTTTTTTTTTGTTTTTTTTTACCTCTTCAAAACTCCATTTTTTTTTTTTTTACCTCTTCAAAACTCCAACATTGATTTTTTGTTCCTTTTTTTACCTCTTCAAAACTCCAACTTTTTTTTTTTTTTTTTTTACCTCTTCAAAACTCCAACATTGATTTTTTGTTCCTTTTTTTACCTCTTCAAAACTCCAACTTTTTTCTTTTTTTTTACCTCTTCAAAACTCAATTTTTTTCATTTTTTTTTACCTCTTCAAAACTCCAACATTGATTTTTTGTTGCTTTTTTTACCTCTTCAAAACTCCACAATTTTTTTTTTTTTTTTTTTTACCTCTTCAAAACTCCAACATTGATTTTTTGTTCCTTTTTATACCTCTTCAAAACTCCAACTTTTTTCTTTTTTTTTACCTCTTCAAAACTCAATTTTTTTTTTTTTTTTTACCTCTTCAAAACTCCAATTTTTTTTTTTTTTTACCTCTTCAAAACTCCTAAATTTTTTTTTTTTTTTTACCTCTTCAAAACTCCACATTTTTTTTTTTTTTTTTTTACCTCTTCAAAACTCAATTTTTTTTTTTTACCTATTAAAAACTCCTAAATTTTTTTTTTTTTTTTTTTACCTCTTCAAAACTCCAACATTGATTTTTTGTTCCTTTTTTTACCTCTTCAAAACTCCAACTTTTTTTTTTTTTTTTACCTCTTCAAAACTCAATTTTTTTTTTTTTACCTCTTCAAAACTCCAACATTGATTTTTTGTTCCTTTTTTTACATCTTCAAAACTCAATTTTTTTTTTTTTTTACCTCTTCAAAACTCCAAATTTTTTTTTTTTTTTTTTTACCTATTCAAAACTCATAAATTTTTTTTTTTTTTTTTTACCTCTTCAAAACTCCAACATTGATTTTTTGTTGCTTTTTTTACCTCTTCAAAACTCCAAATTTTTTTTTTTTTTTTACCTCTTCAAAACTCAATTATTTTTTTTTACCTCTTCAAAACTCCACAATATTTTTTTTTTTTAGCTCTTCAAAACTCAATTTTTTTTTTTTTTTTTACCTCTTCAAAACTCCACATTTTTTTTTTTTTTTTTTTACCTCTTCAAAACTCCAACATTGATTTTTTGTTCCTTTTTTTACCTCTTCAAAACTCCAACTTTTTTTTTTTTTTTTACCTCTTCAAAACTCCTAACTTTTTTTTTTTTTTTACCTCTTCAAAACTCCACAATTTTTTTTTTTTTTTTTTTACCTCTTCAAAACTCCAACATTGATTTTTTGTTCCTTTTTTTACCTCTTCAAAACTCCAACTTTTTTCTTTTTTTTTACCTCTTCAAAACTCAATTTTTTTCATTTTTTTTTACCTCTTCAAAACTCCAACATTGATTTTTTGTTGCTTTTTTTACCTCTTCAAAACTCCAATTTTTTTTTTTTTTTACCTCTTCAAAACTCCTAAATTTTTTTTTTTTTTTTACCTCTTCAAAACTCCACATTTTTTTTTTTTTTTTTTTTACCTCTTCAAAACTCCAACATTGATTTTTTGTTCCTTTTTTTACTTCTTCAAAACTCCAACTTTTTTTTTTTTTTTTACCTCTTCAAAACTCCTAACTTTTTTTTTTTTTTTTACCTCTTCAAAACTCCACAATTTTTTTTTTTTTTTTTTTACCTCTTCAAAACTCCAACATTGATTTTTTGTTCCTTTTTTTACCTCTTCAAAACTCAATTTTTTTTATTTTTTTTTACCTCTTCAAAACTCCACATTTTTTTTTTTTTTTTTTTTACCTCTTCAAAACTCCAACATTGATTTTTTGTTCCTTTTTTTACTTCTTCAAAACTCCAACTTTTTTTTTTTTTTTTACCTCTTCAAAACTCCTAACTTTTTTCTTTTTTTTTACCTCTTCAAAACTCAATTTTTTTTATTTTTTTTTACCTCTTCAAAACTCCTAAATTTTTTTTTTTTTTTTTTACCTCTTCAAAACACCACAATTTTTTTTTTTTTTACCTCTTCAAAACTCCTCAATTTTTTTTTTTTTTTTTTTACCTCTTCAAAACTCCACAATTTTTTTTTTTTTTTTTTACCTCTTCAAAACTCCACAAATTTTTTTTTTTTTTTTACCTATTCAAAACTCCTAAATTTTTTTTTTTTTTTTTTACCTCTTCAAAACTCCAACATTGATTTTTTGTTCCTTTTTTTACCTCTTCAAAACTCCAACTTTTTTTTTTTTTTACCTCTTCAAAACTCTTTTTTTTTTTTTTTTTACCTCTTCAAAACTCCAACTTTTTTTATTTTTTTTTTTACCTCTTCAAAACTCCAACATTGATTTTTTGTTCCTTTTTTTACCTCTTCAAAACTCAATTTTTTTTATTTTTTTTTACCTCTTCAAAACTCCACAAATTTTTTTATTTATTTTTTTTACCTCTTCAAAACTCCAACTTTTTTTTTTTTTTTTTTTACCTCTTCAAAACTCCAACATTGATTTTTTGTTCCTTTTTTTACCTCTTCAAAACTCAAATTTTTTTTTTTTTTTTTACCTCTTCAAAACTCAATTTTTTTTTTTTACCTATTAAAAACTCCTAAATTTTTTTTTTTTTTTTTTTACCTCTTCAAAACTCCAACATTGATTTTTTGTTGCTTTTTTTACCTCTTCAAAACTCCAAATTTTTTTTTTTTTTTACCTCTTCAAAACTCAATTTTTTTTTTTTACCTCTTCAAAACTCCACAATAATTTTTTTTTTTAGCTCTTCAAAACTCAATTTTTTTTTTTTTTTTTACCTCTTCAAAACTCCAATTTTTTTTTTTTTTTACCTCTTCAAAACTCCTAATTTTTTTTTTTTTTTTTACCTCTTCAAAACTCCACATTTTTTTTTTTTTTTTTTTTACCTCTTCAAAACTCCAACATTGATTTTTTGTTCCTTTTTTTACCTCTTCAAAACTCCAACTTTTTTTTTTTTTTTACCTCTTCAAAACTCCTAACTTTTTTTTTTTTTTTTACCTCTTCAAAACTCCACAATTTTTTTTTTTTTTTTTTTACCTCTTCAAAACTCCAACATTGATTTTTTGTTCCTTTTTTTACCTCTTCAAAACTCCACAATTTTTTTTTTTTTTTTACCTATTCAAAACTCCTAAATTTATTTATTTATTTTTTACCTCTTCAAAACTCCAACATTGATTTTTTGTTGCTTTTTTTACCTCTTCAAAACTCCAAAATTTTTTTTTTTTTTTACCTCTTCAAAACTCAATTTTTTTTTTTTACCTCTTCAAAACTCCAATTTTTTTTTTTTTTTTACCTCTTCAAAACTCCTAAATTTTTTTTTTTTTTTTACCTCTTCAAAACTCCACATTTTTTTTTTTTTTTTTTTTACCTCTTCAAAACTCCAACATTGATTTTTTGTTCCTTTTTTTACCTCTTCAAAACTCCAACTTTTTTTTTTTTTTTTACCTCTTCAAAACTCCAACATTGATTTTTTGTTCCTTTTTTTACCTCTTCAAAACTCCAACTTTTTTTTTTTTTTTACCTCTTCAAAACTCAATTTTTTTTTTTTTACCTCTTCAAAACTCCAACATTGATTTTTTGTTCCTTTTTTTACCTCTTCAAAACTCAATTTTTTTTTTTTTTTTACCTCTTCAAAACTCCAATTTTTTTTTTTTTTTTTTTACCTATTCAAAACTCCTAAATTTTTTTTTTTTTTTTTTACCTCTTCAAAACTCCAACATTGATTTTTTGTTGCTTTTTTTACCTCTTCAAAACTCCAAATTTTTTTTTTTTTTTTACCTCTTCAAAACTCAATTTTTTTTTTTTACCTCTTCAAAACTCCACAATAATTTTTTTTTTTAGCTCTTCAAAACTCAATTTTTTTTTTTTTTTTTACCTCTTCAAAACTCCAATTTTTTTTTTTTTTTACCTCTTCAAAACTCCTAAATTTTTTTTTTTTTTTACCTCTTCAAAACTCCACATTTTTTTTTTTTTTTTTTTTACCTCTTCAAAACTCCAACATTGATTTTTTGTTCCTTTTTTTACCTCTTCAAAACTCCAACTTTTTTTTTTTTTTTACCTCTTCAAAACTCCTAACTTTTTTTTTTTTTTTTACCTCTTCAAAACTCCACAATTTTTTTTTTTTTTTTTTTACCTCTTCAAAACTCCAATTTTTTTTTTTTTTTTTTTACCTATTCAAAACTCCTAAATTTTTTTTTTTTTTTTTTACCTCTTCAAAACTCCAACATTGATTTTTTGTTGCTTTTTTTACCTCTTCAAAACTCCAAATTTTTTTTTTTTTTTTTCCTCTTCAAAACTCAATTTTTTTTTTTTACCTCTTCAAAACTCCACAATAATTTTTTTTTTTAGCTCTTCAAAACTCAATTTTTTTTTTTTTTTTTACCTCTTCAAAACTCCAATTTTTTTTTTTTTTACCTCTTCAAAACTCCTAAATTTTTTTTTTTTTTTACCTCTTCAAAACTCCACATTTTTTTTTTTTTTTTTTTTACCTCTTCAAAACTCCAACATTGATTTTTTGTTCCTTTTTTTACCTCTTCAAAACTCCACAATTTTTTTTTTTTTTTTTTTACCTCTTCAAAACTCCAACATTGATTTTTTGTTCCTTTTTTTACCTCTTCAAAACTCCAACTTTTTTCTTTTTTTTTACCTCTTCAAAACTCAATTTTTTTTATTTTTTTTTACCTCTTCAAAACTCCAACATTGATTTTTTGTTGCTTTTTTTACCTCTTCAAAACTCCAAATTTTTTTTTTTTTTTTACCTCTTCAAAACTCCAACATTGATTTTTTGTTCCTTTTTTTACCTCTTCAAAACTCCAACTTTTTTTTTTTTTTTTACCTCTTCAAAACTCCAACATTGATTTTTTGTTCCTTTTTTTACCTCTTCAAAACTCCAACTTTTTTTTTTTTTTTACCTCTTCAAAACTCAATTTTTTTTTTTTACCTCTTCAAAACTCCAACATTGATTTTTTGTTCCTTTTTTTACCTCTTCAAAACTCCAAATTTTTTTTTTTTTTTTACCTCTTCAAAACTCAATTTTTTTTTTTTACCTCTTCAAAACTCCACAATAATTTTTTTTTTTAGCTCTTCAAAACTCAATTTTTTTTTTTTTTTTTACCTCTTCAAAACTCCAATTTTTTTTTTTTTTTACCTCTTCAAAACTCCTAATTTTTTTTTTTTTTTTTACCTCTTCAAAACTCCACATTTTTTTTTTTTTTTTTTTTACCTCTTCAAAACTCCAACATTGATTTTTTGTTCCTTTTTTTACCTCTTCAAAACTCCAACTTTTTTTTTTTTTTTACCTCTTCAAAACTCCTAACTTTTTTTTTTTTTTTTACCTCTTCAAAACTCCACAATTTTTTTTTTTTTTTTTTTACCTCTTCAAAACTCCAACATTGATTTTTTGTTCCTTTTTTTACCTCTTCAAAACTCCACAATTTTTTTTTTTTTTTTACCTATTCAAAACTCCTAAATTTATTTATTTATTTTTTACCTCTTCAAAACTCCAACATTGATTTTTTGTTGCTTTTTTTACCTCTTCAAAACTCCAAAATTTTTTTTTTTTTTTACCTCTTCAAAACTCAATTTTTTTTTTTTACCTCTTCAAAACTCCAATTTTTTTTTTTTTTTTACCTCTTCAAAACTCCTAAATTTTTTTTTTTTTTTTACCTCTTCAAAACTCCACATTTTTTTTTTTTTTTTTTTTACCTCTTCAAAACTCCAACATTGATTTTTTGTTCCTTTTTTTACCTCTTCAAAACTCCAACTTTTTTTTTTTTTTTACCTCTTCAAAACTCCAACATTGATTTTTTGTTCCTTTTTTTACCTCTTCAAAACTCCAACTTTTTTTTTTTTTTTACCTCTTCAAAACTCAATTTTTTTTTTTTTACCTCTTCAAAACTCCAACATTGATTTTTTGTTCCTTTTTTTACCTCTTCAAAACTCAATTTTTTTTTTTTTTTTTACCTCTTCAAAACTCCAATTTTTTTTTTTTTTTTTTTACCTATTCAAAACTCCTAAATTTTTTTTTTTTTTTTTTACCTCTTCAAAACTCCAACATTGATTTTTTGTTGCTTTTTTTACCTCTTCAAAACTCCAAATTTTTTTTTTTTTTTTACCTCTTCAAAACTCAATTTTTTTTTTTTACCTCTTCAAAACTCCACAATAATTTTTTTTTTTAGCTCTTCAAAACTCAATTTTTTTTTTTTTTTTTACCTCTTCAAAACTCCAATTTTTTTTTTTTTTTACCTCTTCAAAACTCCTAAATTTTTTTTTTTTTTTTACCTCTTCAAAACTCCACATTTTTTTTTTTTTTTTTTTTACCTCTTCAAAACTCCAACATTGATTTTTTGTTCCTTTTTTTACCTCTTCAAAACTCCAACTTTTTTTTTTTTTTTACCTCTTCAAAACTCCTAACTTTTTTTTTTTTTTTTACCTCTTCAAAACTCCACAATTTTTTTTTTTTTTTTTTTACCTCTTCAAAACTCCAATTTTTTTTTTTTTTTTTTTACCTATTCAAAACTCCTAAATTTTTTTTTTTTTTTTTTACCTCTTCAAAACTCCAACATTGATTTTTTGTTGCTTTTTTTACCTCTTCAAAACTCCAAATTTTTTTTTTTTTTTTACCTCTTCAAAACTCAATTTTTTTTTTTTACCTCTTCAAAACTCCACAATAATTTTTTTTTTTAGCTCTTCAAAACTCAATTTTTTTTTTTTTTTTTACCTCTTCAAAACTCCAATTTTTTTTTTTTTTTACCTCTTCAAAACTCCTAAATTTTTTTTTTTTTTTTACCTCTTCAAAACTCCACATTTTTTTTTTTTTTTTTTTTACCTCTTCAAAACTCCAACATTGATTTTTTGTTCCTTTTTTTACCTCTTCAAAACTCCAACTTTTTTTTTTTTTTTACCTCTTCAAAACTCCTAACTTTTTTTTTTTTTTTTACCTCTTCAAAACTCCACAATTTTTTTTTTTTTTTTTTACCTCTTCAAAACTCCAACATTGATTTTTTGTTCCTTTTTTTACCTCTTCAAAACTCCAACTTTTTTCTTTTTTTTTACCTCTTCAAAACTCAATTTTTTTTATTTTTTTTTACCTCTTCAAAACTCCAACATTGATTTTTTGTTGCTTTTTTTACCTCTTCAAAACTCCAAATATTTTTTTTTTTTTTACCTCTTCAAAACTCCAACATTGATTTTTTGTTCCTTTTTTTACCTCTTCAAAACTCCAACTTTTTTTTTTTTTTTTACCTCTTCAAAACTCCAACATTGATTTTTTGTTCCTTTTTTTACCTCTTCAAAACTCCAACTTTTTTTTTTTTTTTACCTCTTCAAAACTCAATTTTTTTTTTTTTACCTCTTCAAAACTCCAACATTGATTTTTTGTTCCTTTTTTTACCTCTTCAAAACTCAATTTTTTTTTTTTTTTTTACCTCTTCAAAACTCCAATTTTTTTTTTTTTTTTTTACCTATTCAAAACTCCTAAATTTTTTTTTTTTTTTTTTACCTCTTCAAAACTCCAACATTGATTTTTTGTTGCTTTTTTTACCTCTTCAAAACTCCAAATTTTTTTTTTTTTTTTACCTCTTCAAAACTCAATTTTTTTTTTTTACCTCTTCAAAACTCCACAATAATTTTTTTTTTTAGCTCTTCAAAACTCCAATTTTTTTTTTTTTTTACCTCTTCAAAACTCCTAAATTTTTTTTTTTTTTTTACCTCTTCAAAACTCCACATTTTTTTTTTTTTTTTTTTTACCTCTTCAAAACTCCAACATTGATTTTTTGTTCCTTTTTTTACCTCTTCAAAACTCCAACTTTTTTTTTTTTTTTACCTCTTCAAAACTCCTAACTTTTTTTTTTTTTTTTACCTCTTCAAAACTCCACAATTTTTTTTTTTTTTTTTTACCTCTTCAAAACTCCAACATTGATTTTTTGTTCCTTTTTTTACCTCTTCAAAACTCCAACTTTTTTCTTTTTTTTTACCTCTTCAAAACTCAATTTTTTTTATTTTTTTTTACCTCTTCAAAACTCCAACATTGATTTTTTGTTGCTTTTTTTACCTCTTCAAAACTCCAAATATTTTTTTTTTTTTTACCTCTTCAAAACTCCAACATTGATTTTTTGTTCCTTTTTTTACCTCTTCAAAACTCCAACTTTTTTTTTTTTTTTTACCTCTTCAAAACTCCAACATTGATTTTTTGTTCCTTTTTTTACCTCTTCAAAACTCCAACTTTTTTTTTTTTTTTACCTCTTCAAAACTCAATTTTTTTTTTTTTACCTCTTCAAAACTCCAACATTGATTTTTTGTTCCTTTTTTTACCTCTTCAAAACTCAATTTTTTTTTTTTTTTTTACCTCTTCAAAACTCCAATTTTTTTTTTTTTTTTTTACCTATTCAAAACTCCTAAATTTTTTTTTTTTTTTTTTACCTCTTCAAAACTCCAACATTGATTTTTTGTTGCTTTTTTTACCTCTTCAAAACTCCAAATTTTTTTTTTTTTTTTACCTCTTCAAAACTCAATTTTTTTTTTTTACCTCTTCAAAACTCCACAATAATTTTTTTTTTTAGCTCTTCAAAACTCAATTTTTTTTTTTTTTTTTACCTCTTCAAAACTCCAATTTTTTTTTTTTTTTACCTCTTCAAAACTCCTAAATTTTTTTTTTTTTTTTACCTCTTCAAAACTCCACATTTTTTTTTTTTTTTTTTTACCTCTTCAAAACTCCAACATTGATTTTTTGTTCCTTTTTTTACCTCTTCAAAACTCCAACTTTTTTTTTTTTTTTACCTCTTCAAAACTCCTAACTTTTTTTTTTTTTTTTACCTCTTCAAAACTCCACAATTTTTTTTTTTTTTTTTTTACCTCTTCAAAACTCCAACATTGATTTTTTGTTCCTTTTTTTACCTCTTCAAAACTCCAACTTTTTTCTTTTTTTTTACCTCTTCAAAACTCAATTTTTTTTATTTTTTTTTACCTCTTCAAAACTCCAACATTGATTTTTTGTTGCTTTTTTTACCTCTTCAAAACTCCAAATTTTTTTTTTTTTTTTACCTCTTCAAAACTCCACAATTTTTTTTTTTTTTAGCTCTTCAAAACTCAATTTTTTTTTTTTTTTTACCTCTTCAAAACTCCAATTTTTTTTTTTTTTACCTCTTCAAAACTCCACAATTTTTTTTTTTTTTTTTTTACCTCTTCAAAACTCCAACATTGATTTTTTGTTCCTTTTTTTACCTCTTCAAAACTCCAACTTTTTTTTTTTTTTTTACCTCTTCAAAACTCAATTTTTTTTCTTTTTTTTTACCTCTTCAAAACTCCAACATTGATTTTTTGTTGCTTTTTTTACCTCTTCAAAACTCCAAATTTTTTTTTTTTTTTTACCTCTTCAAAACTCCAACATTGATTTTTTGTTCCTTTTTTTACCTCTTCAAAACTCCAACTTTTTTTTTTTTTTTTACCTCTTCAAAACTCCAACATTGATTTTTTGTTCCTTTTTTTACCTCTTCAAAACTCCAACTTTTTTTTTTTTTTTACCTCTTCAAAACTCAATTTTTTTTTTTTTACCTCTTCAAAACTCCAACATTGATTTTTTGTTCCTTTTTTTACCTCTTCAAAACTCAATTTTTTTTTTTTTTTTTACCTCTTCAAAACTCCAATTTTTTTTTTTTTTTTTTTACCTATTCAAAACTCCTAAATTTTTTTTTTTTTTTTTTACCTCTTCAAAACTCCAACATTGATTTTTTGTTGCTTTTTTTACCTCTTCAAAACTCCAAATTTTTTTTTTTTTTTACCTCTTCAAAACTCAATTTTTTTTTTTTACCTCTTCAAAACTCCACAATTTTTTTTTTTTTTAGCTCTTCAAAACTCAATTTTTTTTTTTTTTTTACCTCTTCAAAACTCCAATTTTTTTTTTTTTTACCTCTTCAAAACTCCTAAATTTTTTTTTTTTTTTTACCTCTTCAAAACTCCACATTTTTTTTTTTTTTTTTTTTACCTCTTCAAAACTCCACATTTTTTTTTTTTTTTTTTTTACCTCTTCAAAACTCCAATTTTTTTTTTTTTTTTTTTACCTATTCAAAACTCCTAAATTTTTTTTTTTTTTTTTTACCTCTTCAAAACTCCAACATTGATTTTTTGTTGCTTTTTTTACCTCTTCAAAACTCCAAATTTTTTTTTTTTTTTTACCTCTTCAAAACTCAATTTTTTTTTTTTACCTCTTCAAAACTCCACAATAATTTTTTTTTTTAGCTCTTCAAAACTCAATTTTTTTTTTTTTTTTTACCTCTTCAAAACTCCAATTTTTTTTTTTTTTTACCTCTTCAAAACTCCTAAATTTTTTTTTTTTTTTTACCTCTTCAAAACTCCACATTTTTTTTTTTTTTTTTTTTACCTCTTCAAAACTCCAACATTGATTTTTTGTTCCTTTTTTTACCTCTTCAAAACTCCAACTTTTTTTTTTTTTTTACCTCTTCAAAACTCCTAACTTTTTTTTTTTTTTTTACCTCTTCAAAACTCCACAATTTTTTTTTTTTTTTTTTTACCTCTTCAAAACTCCAACATTGATTTTTTGTTCCTTTTTTTACCTCTTCAAAACTCCAACTTTTTTCTTTTTTTTTACCTCTTCAAAACTCAATTTTTTTTATTTTTTTTTACCTCTTCAAAACTCCAACATTGATTTTTTGTTGCTTTTTTTACCTCTTCAAAACTCCAAATATTTTTTTTTTTTTTACCTCTTCAAAACTCCAACATTGATTTTTTGTTCCTTTTTTTACCTCTTCAAAACTCCAACTTTTTTTTTTTTTTTTACCTCTTCAAAACTCCAACATTGATTTTTTGTTCCTTTTTTTACCTCTTCAAAACTCCAACTTTTTTTTTTTTTTTACCTCTTCAAAACTCAATTTTTTTTTTTTTACCTCTTCAAAACTCCAACATTGATTTTTTGTTCCTTTTTTTACCTCTTCAAAACTCAATTTTTTTTTTTTTTTTTACCTCTTCAAAACTCCAATTTTTTTTTTTTTTTTTTTACCTATTCAAAACTCCTAAATTTTTTTTTTTTTTTTTTACCTCTTCAAAACTCCAACATTGATTTTTTGTTGCTTTTTTTACCTCTTCAAAACTCCAAATTTTTTTTTTTTTTTACCTCTTCAAAACTCAATTTTTTTTTTTTACCTCTTCAAAACTCCACAATAATTTTTTTTTTTAGCTCTTCAAAACTCAATTTTTTTTTTTTTTTTTACCTCTTCAAAACTCCAATTTTTTTTTTTTTTTACCTCTTCAAAACTCCTAAATTTTTTTTTTTTTTTTACCTCTTCAAAACTCCACATTTTTTTTTTTTTTTTTTTTACCTCTTCAAAACTCCAACATTGATTTTTTGTTCCTTTTTTTACCTCTTCAAAACTCCAACTTTTTTTTTTTTTTTACCTCTTCAAAACTCCTAACTTTTTTTTTTTTTTTTACCTCTTCAAAACTCCACAATTTTTTTTTTTTTTTTTTTACCTCTTCAAAACTCCAACATTGATTTTTTGTTCCTTTTTTTACCTCTTCAAAACTCCAACTTTTTTCTTTTTTTTTACCTCTTCAAAACTCAATTTTTTTTATTTTTTTTTACCTCTTCAAAACTCCAACATTGATTTTTTGTTGCTTTTTTTACCTCTTCAAAACTCCAAATTTTTTTTTTTTTTTTACCTCTTCAAAACTCCAACATTGATTTTTTGTTCCTTTTTTTACCTCTTCAAAACTCCAACTTTTTTTTTTTTTTTTACCTCTTCAAAACTCCAACATTGATTTTTTGTTCCTTTTTTTACCTCTTCAAAACTCCAACTTTTTTTTTTTTTTTACCTCTTCAAAACTCAATTTTTTTTTTTTTACCTCTTCAAAACTCCAACATTGATTTTTTGTTCCTTTTTTTACCTCTTCAAAACTCAATTTTTTTTTTTTTTTTACCTCTTCAAAACTCCAATTTTTTTTTTTTTTTTTTACCTATTCAAAACTCCTAAATTTTTTTTTTTTTTTTTTACCTCTTCAAAACTCCAACATTGATTTTTTGTTGCTTTTTTTACCTCTTCAAAACTCCAAATTTTTTTTTTTTTTTTACCTCTTCAAAACTCAATTTTTTTTTTTACCTCTTCAAAACTCCACAATTTTTTTTTTTTTTAGCTCTTCAAAACTCAATTTTTTTTTTTTTTTTACCTCTTCAAAACTCCAATTTTTTTTTTTTTTACCTCTTCAAAACTCCACATTTTTTTTTTTTTTTTTTTTACCTCTTCAAAACTCCAACATTGATTTTTTGTTCCTTTTTTTACCTCTTCAAAACTCCAACTTTTTTTTTTTTTTTTACCTCTTCAAAACTCCTAACTTTTTTTTTTTTTTTTACCTCTTCAAAACTCCACAATTTTTTTTTTTTTTTTTTTACCTCTTCAAAACTCCAACATTGATTTTTTGTTCCTTTTTTTACCTCTTCAAAACTCCAACTTTTTTCTTTTTTTTTACCTCTTCAAAACTCAATTTTTTTTTTTTTTTTTTACCTCTTCAAAACTCCTAAATTTTTTATTTTTTTTTACCTCTTCAAAACACCACAATTTTTTTTTTTTTTTACCTCTTCAAAACTCCTCAATTTTTTTTTTTTTTTTTTTACCTCTTCAAAACTCCTAAATTTTTTTTTTTTTTTTTTACCTCTTCAAAACTCCAACATTGATTTTTTGTTCCTTTTTTTACCTCTTCAAAACTCCAACTTTTTTTTTTTTTTAGCTCTTCAAAACTCATTTTTTTTTTTTTTTTACCTCTTCAAAACTCCAACTTTTTTTTTTTTTTTTACCTCTTCAAATCTCCAACATTGATTTTTTGTTCCTTTTTTTACCTCTTCAAAACTCAATTTTTTTTTTTTTTTTTTTACCTCTTCAAAACTCCAACATTGATTTTTTGTTCCTTTTTTTACCTCTTCAAAACTCAATTTTTTTTTTACCTATTCAAAACTCCTAATTTTTTTTTTAATTTTTTTACCTCTTCAAAACTCAATTTTTTTTTTTTTTTTTTTTTTTACCTCTTCAAAACTCAATTTTTTTTTTTTTACCTATTCAAAACTCCTAAATTTTTTTTTTTTTTTTTTTTACCTCTTCAAAACTCCAACATTGATTTTTTGTTCCTTTTTTTACCTCTTCAAAACTCAATTTTTTTTATTTTTTTTTACCTCTTCAAAACTCCAACTTTTTTTTTTTTTTTTTTACCTCTTCAAAACTCAATTTTTTTTTTTTTACCTATTCAAAACTCCTAAATTTTTTTTTTTTTTTTTTTACCTCTTCAAAACTCCAACATTGATTTTTTGTTCCTTTTTTTACCTCTTCAAAACTCAATTTTTTTTTTTTTTTTTTACCTCTTCAAAACTCCACACATTTTTTTATTTATTTTTTTTACCTCTTCAAAACTCCAACTTTTTTTTTTTTTTTTTTACCTCTTCAAAACTCCACAATTTTTTTTATTTATTTTTTTTACCTCTTCAAAACTCCAACTTTTTTTTTTTTTTTTTTTACCTCTTCAAAACTCCAACATTGATTTTTTGTTCCTTTTTTTACCTCTTCAAAACTCCACAATTTTTTTAATTTTTTTTTTACCTCTTCAAAACTCAATTTTTTTTTTTTTACCTATTCAAAACTCCTAAATTTTTTTTTTTTTTTTTTTTACCTCTTCAAAACTCCAACATTGATTTTTTGTTCCTTTTTTTACCTCTTCAAAACTCAATTTTTTTTTTTTTTTTTACCTCTTCAAAACTCCACACATTTTTTTATTTATTTTTTTTACCTCTTCAAAACTCCAACTTTTTTTTTTTTTTTTTTTACCTCTTCAAAACTCCACAATTTTTTTTATTTATTTTTTTTACCTCTTCAAAACTCCAACTTTTTTTTTTTTTTTTTTTACCTCTTCAAAACTCCAACATTGATTTTTTGTTCCTTTTTTTACCTCTTCAAAACTCCACAATTTTTTTAATTTTTTTACCTCTTCAAAACTCAATTTTTTTTTTTTTTTTTTTTTTACCTCTTCAAAACTCAATTTTTTTTTTTTTACCTATTCAAAACTCCTAAATTTTTTTTTTTTTTTTTTTACCTCTTCAAAACTCCAACATTGATTTTTTGTTCCTTTTTTTACCTCTTCAAAACTCAATTTTTTTTATTTTTTTTTACCTCTTCAAAACTCCAACTTTTTTTTTTTTTTTTTTTACCTCTTCAAAACTCAATTTTTTTTTTTTTACCTATTCAAAACTCCTAAATTTTTTTTTTTTTTTTTTACCTCTTCAAAACTCCAACATTGATTTTTTGTTCCTTTTTTTACCTCTTCAAAACTCAATTTTTTTTTTTTTTTTTACCTCTTCAAAACTCCACACATTTTTTTATTTATTTTTTTTACCTCTTCAAAACTCCAACTTTTTTTTTTTTTTTTTTTACCTCTTCAAAACTCCACAATTTTTTTTATTTATTTTTTTTACCTCTTCAAAACTCCAACTTTTTTTTTTTTTTTTTTTACCTCTTCAAAACTCCAACATTGATTTTTTGTTCCTTTTTTTACCTCTTCAAAACTCCACAATTTTTTTAATTTTTTTTTTACCTCTTCAAAACTCCAACTTTTTTTTTTTTTTTTACCTCTTCAAAACTCTACAATTTTTTTTTTTTTTTTTTTTTTTACCTCTTCAAAACTCTACAATTTTTTTTTTTTTTTTTTTTTTTACCTCTTCAAAACTCCAACTTTTTTTTTTTTTTACCTCTTCAAAACTCCAACTTTTTTTTTTTTTTTTTTTACCTCTTCAAAACTCCAACATTGATTTTTTGTTCCTTTTTTTACCTCTTCAAAACTCCAATTTTTTTATTTTTTTTTTTTACCTCTTCAAAACTCAATTTTTTTTATTTTTTTTTACCTCTTCAAAACTCCAACTTTTTTTTTTTTTTTTTACCTCTTCAAAACTCCAACTTTTTTTTTTTTTACCTCTTCAAAACTCCAACTTTTTTTTTTTTTACCTCTTCAAAACTCCAACTTTTTTTTTTTTTTTTTTACCTCTTCAAAACTCCAACATTGATTTTTTGTTCCTTTTTTTACCTCTTCAAAACTCCACAATTTTTTTTTTTTTTTTACCTCTTCAAAACTCCAACATTTTTTTTTTTTACCTCTTCAAAACTCCAACATTGATTTTTTGTTCCTTTTTTTACCTCTTCAAAACTCCACAATTTTTTTAATTTTTTTTTTACCTCTTCAAAACTCAATTTTTTTTTTTTTACCTATTCAAAACTCCTAAATTTTTTTTTTTTTTTTTTTTACCTCTTCAAAACTCCAACATTGATTTTTTGTTCCTTTTTTTACCTCTTCAAAACTCAATTTTTTTTATTTTTTTTTACCTCTTCAAAACTCCAACTTTTTTTTTTTTTTTTTTTACCTCTTCAAAACTCAATTTTTTTTTTTTTACCTATTCAAAACTCCTAAATTTTTTTTTTTTTTTTTTTACCTCTTCAAAACTCCAACATTGATTTTTTGTTCCTTTTTTTACCTCTTCAAAACTCAATTTTTTTTTTTTTTTTTACCTCTTCAAAACTCCACACATTTTTTTATTTATTTTTTTTACCTCTTCAAAACTCCAACTTTTTTTTTTTTTTTTTTTACCTCTTCAAAACTCCACAATTTTTTTTATTTATTTTTTTTACCTCTTCAAAACTCCAACTTTTTTTTTTTTTTTTTTTACCTCTTCAAAACTCCAACATTGATTTTTTGTTCCTTTTTTTACCTCTTCAAAACTCCACAATTTTTTTAATTTTTTTTTTACCTCTTCAAAACTCCAACTTTTTTTTTTTTTTTTACCTCTTCAAAACTCTACAATTTTTTTTTTTTTTTTTTTTTTACCTCTTCAAAACTCCAACTTTTTTTTTTTTTTACCTCTTCAAAACTCCAACTTTTTTTTTTTTTTTTTTTACCTCTTCAAAACTCCAACATTGATTTTTTGTTCCTTTTTTTACCTCTTCAAAACTCCAATTTTTTTATTTTTTTTTTTTTACCTCTTCAAAACTCAATTTTTTTTATTTTTTTTTACCTCTTCAAAACTCCAACTTTTTTTTTTTTTTTTTACCTCTTCAAAACTCCAACTTTTTTTTTTTTTACCTCTTC
This sequence comes from Callionymus lyra, assembly GCF_982586985.1. Lineage (NCBI taxonomy): Eukaryota > Metazoa > Chordata > Actinopteri > Syngnathiformes > Callionymidae > Callionymus > Callionymus lyra. Next base: position 20,155 of record NW_028258787.1, read on the forward strand.
AAAACTCCAACTTTTTTTTTTTTTACCTCTTCAAAACTCCAACTTTTTTCTTTTTTTTTACCTCTTCAAAACTCAATTTTTTTTATTTTTTTTTACCTCTTCAAAACTCCAACATTGATTTTTTGTTGCTTTTTTTACCTCTTCAAAACTCCAAATATTTTTTTTTTTTTTACCTCTTCAAAACTCCAACATTGATTTTTTGTTCCTTTTTTTACCTCTTCAAAACTCCAACTTTTTTTTTTTTTTTTACCTCTTCAAAACTCCAACATTGATTTTTTGTTCCTTTTTTTACCTCTTCAAAACTCCAACTTTTTTTTTTTTTTTACCTCTTCAAAACTCAATTTTTTTTTTTTTACCTCTTCAAAACTCCAACATTGATTTTTTGTTCCTTTTTTTACCTCTTCAAAACTCAATTTTTTTTTTTTTTTTTACCTCTTCAAAACTCCAATTTTTTTTTTTTTTTTTTTACCTATTCAAAACTCCTAAATTTTTTTTTTTTTTTTTTACCTCTTCAAAACTCCAACATTGATTTTTTGTTGCTTTTTTTACCTCTTCAAAACTCCAAATTTTTTTTTTTTTTTTACCTCTTCAAAACTCAATTTTTTTTTTTTACCTCTTCAAAACTCCACAATAATTTTTTTTTTTAGCTCTTCAAAACTCAATTTTTTTTTTTTTTTTTACCTCTTCAAAACTCCAATTTTTTTTTTTTTTTACCTCTTCAAAACTCCTAAATTTTTTTTTTTTTTTTACCTCTTCAAAACTCCACATTTTTTTTTTTTTTTTTTTTACCTCTTCAAAACTCCAACATTGATTTTTTGTTCCTTTTTTTACCTCTTCAAAACTCCAACTTTTTTTTTTTTTTTACCTCTTCAAAACTCCTAACTTTTTTTTTTTTTTTTACCTCTTCAAAACTCCACAATTTTTTTTTTTTTTTTTTTACCTCTTCAAAACTCCAACATTGATTTTTTGTTCCTTTTTTTACCTCTTCAAAACTCCAACTTTTTTCTTTTTTTTTACCTCTTCAAAACTCAATTTTTTTTATTTTTTTTTACCTCTTCAAAACTCCAACATTGATTTTTTGTTGCTTTTTTTACCTCTTCAAAACTCCAAATTTTTTTTTTTTTTTTACCTCTTCAAAACTCCAACATTGATTTTTTGTTCCTTTTTTTACCTCTTCAAAACTCCAACTTTTTTTTTTTTTTTTACCTCTTCAAAACTCCAACATTGATTTTTTGTTCCTTTTTTTACCTCTTCAAAACTCCAACTTTTTTTTTTTTTTTACCTCTTCAAAACTCAATTTTTTTTTTTTTACCTCTTCAAAACTCCAACATTGATTTTTTGTTCCTTTTTTTACCTCTTCAAAACTCAATTTTTTTTTTTTTTTTTACCTCTTCAAAACTCCAATTTTTTTTTTTTTTTTTTACCTATTCAAAACTCCTAAATTTTTTTTTTTTTTTTTTACCTCTTCAAAACTCCAACATTGATTTTTTGTTGCTTTTTTTACCTCTTCAAAACTCCAAATTTTTTTTTTTTTTTTACCTCTCAAAACTCAATTTTTTTTTTTACCTCTTCAAAACTCCACAATTTTTTTTTTTTTTAGCTCTTCAAAACTCAATTTTTTTTTTTTTTTACCTCTTCAAAACTCCAATTTTTTTTTTTTTTACCTCTTCAAAACTCCACATTTTTTTTTTTTTTTTTTTTACCTCTTCAAAACTCCAACATTGATTTTTTGTTCCTTTTTTTACCTCTTCAAAACTCCAACTTTTTTTTTTTTTTTTACCTCTTCAAAACTCCTAACTTTTTTTTTTTTTTTTACCTCTTCAAAACTCCACAATTTTTTTTTTTTTTTTTTTACCTCTTCAAAACTCCAACATTGATTTTTTGTTCCTTTTTTTACCTCTTCAAAACTCCAACTTTTTTCTTTTTTTTTACCTCTTCAAAACTCAATTTTTTTTTTTTTTTTTTACCTCTTCAAAACTCCTAAATTTTTTATTTTTTTTTACCTCTTCAAAACACCACAATTTTTTTTTTTTTTTACCTCTTCAAAACTCCTCAATTTTTTTTTTTTTTTTTTTACCTCTTCAAAACTCCTAAATTTTTTTTTTTTTTTTTTACCTCTTCAAAACTCCAACATTGATTTTTTGTTCCTTTTTTTACCTCTTCAAAACTCCAACTTTTTTTTTTTTTTAGCTCTTCAAAACTCATTTTTTTTTTTTTTTTTACCTCTTCAAAACTCCAACTTTTTTTTTTTTTTTTACCTCTTCAAATCTCCAACATTGATTTTTTGTTCCTTTTTTTACCTCTTCAAAACTCAATTTTTTTTTTTTTTTTTTTACCTCTTCAAAA
>NW_028258787.1:25000-27500 GCF_982586985.1 Callionymus lyra
TTTTTTTTTTTTACCTCTTCAAAACTCAATTTTTTTTTTTTTACCTATTCAAAACTCCTAAATTTTTTTTTTTTTTTTTTACCTCTTCAAAACTCCAACATTGATTTTTTGTTCCTTTTTTTACCTCTTCAAAACTCAATTTTTTTTTTTTTTTTTACCTCTTCAAAACTCCACACATTTTTTTATTTATTTTTTTTACCTCTTCAAAACTCCAACTTTTTTTTTTTTTTTTTTTACCTCTTCAAAACTCCACAATTTTTTTTATTTATTTTTTTTACCTCTTCAAAACTCCAACTTTTTTTTTTTTTTTTTTTACCTCTTCAAAACTCCAACATTGATTTTTTGTTCCTTTTTTTACCTCTTCAAAACTCCACAATTTTTTTAATTTTTTTTTTACCTCTTCAAAACTCCAACTTTTTTTTTTTTTTTTACCTCTTCAAAACTCTACAATTTTTTTTTTTTTTTTTTTTTACCTCTTCAAAACTCCAACTTTTTTTTTTTTTTACCTCTTCAAAACTCCAACTTTTTTTTTTTTTTTTTTTACCTCTTCAAAACTCCAACATTGATTTTTTGTTCCTTTTTTTACCTCTTCAAAACTCCAATTTTTTTATTTTTTTTTTTTTACCTCTTCAAAACTCAATTTTTTTTATTTTTTTTTACCTCTTCAAAACTCCAACTTTTTTTTTTTTTTTTTACCTCTTCAAAACTCCAACTTTTTTTTTTTTTACCTCTTCAAAACTCCAACTTTTTTTTTTTTTACCTCTTCAAAACTCCAACTTTTTTTTTTTTTTTTTTTACCTCTTCAAAACTCCAACATTGATTTTTTGTTCCTTTTTTTACCTCTTCAAAACTCCACAATTTTTTTTTTTTTTTACCTCTTCAAAACTCCAACATTTTTTTTTTTTACCTCTTCAAAACTCCAACATTGATTTTTTGTTCCTTTTTTTACCTCTTCAAAACTCCAACTTTTTTTTTTTTTTACCTCTTCAAAACTCAATTTTTTTTTTTTTTTTTTTTTACCTCTTCAAAACTCCAACATTGATTTTTTTTTTTTTTTTTACCTCTTCAAAACTCCAACATTTTTTTTTTTTTTACCTCTTCAAAACTCCAACATAGATTTTTTGTTCCTTTTTTTACCTCTTCAAAACTCCAACATTTTTTTTTTTTTTTTTTTTACCTCTTCAAAACTCCAACTTTTTTTTTTTTTTTTTTTTTACCTCTTCAAAACTCCAACATTTTTTTTTTTTTTTACCTCTTCAAAACTCCAACATTGATTTTTTGTTCCTTTTTTTACCTCTTCAAAACTCCAACTTTTTTTTTTTTTTACCTCTTCAAAACTCAATTTTTTTTTTTTTTTTTTAACTCTTCAAAACTCCAACATTGATTTTTTGTTCCTTTTTTTACCTCTTCAAAACTCCAACTTTTTTTTTTTTTTACCTCTTCAAAACTCCAACATTTTTTTTTTTTTTTACCTCTTCAAAACTCTACAGTTTTTTTTTTTTGTTTTTTTTTACCTCTTCAAAACTCCATTTTTTTTTTTTTTTTACCTCTTCAAAACTCCAACATTGATTTTTTGTTCCTTTTTTTACCTCTTCAAAACTCCAACTTTTTTTTTTTTTTACCTCTTCAAAACTCAATTTTTTTTTTTTTTTTTTTAACTCTTCAAAACTCCAACATTGATTTTTTGTTCCTTTTTTTACCTCTTCAAAACTCCAACTTTTTTTTTTTTTTTACCTCTTCAAAACTCCAAGATTGATTTTTTGTTCCTTTTTTTACCTCTTCAAAACTCCAATTTTTTTTTTTTTACCTCTTCAAAACTCCAAGATTGATTTTTTGTTCCTTTTTTTTACCTCTTCAAAACTCCAATTTTTTTTTTTTTACCTCTTCAAAACTCCAACTTTTTTTTTTTTTACCTCTTCAAAACTCCAACATTTTTTTTTTTTTTACCTCTTCAAAACTCCAACATTGATTTTTTGTTCCTTTTTTTACCTCTTCAAAACTCCACAATTTTTTTTTTTTTTTTTTTTACCTCTTCAAAACTCCAACTTTTTATTTTTTTTTACCTCTTCAAAACTCATTTTTTTTTTTTTTTTTTTTTACCTCTTCAAAACTCCAACATTGATTTTTTGTTCATTTTTTACCTCTTCAAAACTCCAATTTCTTTTTTTTTTTTTTTTTACCTCTTCAAAACTCAATTTTTTTTTTTTTTTTACCTCTTCAAAACTCCAACTTTTTTTTTTTTTTTTACCTCTTCAAAACTCTACATTTTTTTTTTTTTTTTTTTTTTTACCTCTTCAAAACTTCAACTTTTTTTTTTTTTTACCTCTTCAAAACTCACACTTTTTTTTTTTTTTTTTTACCTCTTCAAAACTCCAACATTTTTTTTTTTTAACCTCTTCAAAACTCCACAATTTTTTTTTTTTTTTTTTTTTACCTCTTCAAAACTCCAACTTTTTTTTTTTTTTTTTTTACCTCTTCAAAACTCCAACATTGATTTTTT
>NW_028258787.1:32500-34700 GCF_982586985.1 Callionymus lyra
CTACAATTTTTTTTTTTTTTTTTTTTTACCTCTTCAAAACTCCAACTTTTTTTTTTTTTTACCTCTTCAAAACTCCAACTTTTTTTTTTTTTTTTACCTCTTCAAAACTCTACAATTTTTTTTTTTTTTTTTTTTTACCTCTTCAAAACTCCAACTTTTTTTTTTTTTTACCTCTTCAAAACTCCAACATTGATTTTTTGTTCCTTTTTTTACCTCTTCAAAACTCCACAATTTTTTTTATTTTATTTTTTTACCTCTTCAAAACTCCAACTTTTTATTTTTTTTTACCTCTTCAAAACTCATTTTTTTTAATTTTTTTTTTTTACCTCTTCAAAACTCCAACATTGATTTTTTGTTCCTTTTTTTACCTCTTCAAAACTCCAAATTTTTTTTTTTTTTTTTTTACCTCTTCAAAACTTAATTTTTTTTTTTTTTTTTACCTCTTCAAAACTCCAACATTGATTTTTTGTTCCTTTTTTTTACCTCTTCAAAACTCAATTTTTTTATTTTTTTTTACCTCTTCAAAACTCCAACTTTTTTTTTTTTTTTTACCTCTTCAAAACTCTACAATTTTTTTTTTTTTTTTTTTTTTACCTCTTCAAAACTCCAACTTTTTTTTTTTTTTACCTCTTCAAAACTCCAACTTTTTTTTTTTTTTTTTTACCTCTTCAAAACTCCAACATTTTTTTTTTTTTAACCTCTTCAAAACTCCAACATTTTTTTTTTTTTAACCTCTTCAAAACTCCAACATTGATTTTTTGTTCCTTTTTTTACCTCTTCAAAACTCCACAATTTTTTTTTTTTTTTTTTTTACCTCTTCAAAACTCCAACTTTTTATTTTTTTTTACCTCTTCAAAATTCATTTTTTTTTATAATTTTTTTTTACCTCTTCAAAACTCAATTTTTTTTTTTTTTTTTACCTCTTCAAAACTCCAACTTTTTTTTTTTTTTTTTACCTCTTCAAAACTCCAACTTTTTTTTTTTTTTTACCTCTTCAAAACTCATTTTTTTTTATAATTTTTTTTTACCTCTTCAAAACTCCAACATTGATTTTTTGTTCCTTTTTTTACCTCTTCAAAACTCCAAATTTTTTTTTTTTTTTTTTTACCTCTTCAAAACTCAATTTTTTTTTTTTTTTTACCTCTTCAAAACTCCAACTTTTTTTTTTTTTTTTTTTACCTCTTCAAAACTCCAACATTGATTTTTTGTTCCTTTTTTTACCTCTTCAAAACTCCACAATTTTTTTTTTTTTTTTTTACCTCTTCAAAACTTAATTTTTTTTTTTTTTTTTTACCTCTTCAAAACTCCAACATTGATTTTTTGTTCCTTTTTTTTACCTCTTCAAAACTCAATTTTTTTTATTTTTTTTACCTCTTCAAAACTCCAACTTTTTTTTTTTTTTTTACCTCTTCAAAACTCTACAATTTTTTTTTTTTTTTTTTTTTTTACCTCTTCAAAACTCCAACTTTTTTTTTTTTTTTTTTACCTCTTCAAAACTCCAACATTGATTTTTTGTTCCTTTTTTTACCTCTTCAAAACTCCAACTTTTTTTTTTTTTTTTTTTTACCTCTTCAAAACTCTACAATTTTTTTTTTTTTTTTTTTTTTTACCTCTTCAAAACTCCAACTTTTTTTTTTTTTACCTCTTCAAAACTCCAACTTTTTTTTTTTTTTTACCTCTTCAAAACTCTACAATTTTTTTTTTATTTTTTTTTTTACCTCTTCAAAACTCCAACTTTTTTTTTTTTTTACCTCTTCAAAACTCCAACTTTTTTTTTTTTTTTTACCTCTTCAAAACTCTACAATTTTTTTTTTTTTTTTTTTTACCTCTTCAAAACTCCAACTTTTTTTTTTTTTTACCTCTTCAAAACTCCAACATTGATTTTTTGTTCCTTTTTTTACCTCTTCAAAACTCCACAATTTTTTTTATTTTATTTTTTTACCTCTTCAAAACTCCAACTTTTTATTTTTTTTTACCTCTTCAAAACTCATTTTTTTTTATTTTTTTTTTTTACCTCTTCAAAACTCCAACATTGATTTTTTGTTCCTTTTTTTACCTCTTCAAAACTCCAAATTTTTTTTTTTTTTTTTTTTACCTCTTCAAAACTTAATTTTTTTTTTTTTTTTTTTACCTCTTCAAAACTCCAACATTGATTTTTTGTTCCTTTTTTTTACCTCTTCAAAACTCTTTTTTTATTTTT
>NW_028258788.1:0-34661 GCF_982586985.1 Callionymus lyra
AAAAAAAAAAAAAAAAAAATTGTAGAGTTTTGAAGAGGTAAAAAAAAAAAAAAAAATTTGGAGTTTTGAAGAGGTAAAAAAAAAAAAAAGTTGGAGTTTTGAAGAGGTAAAAAAAAAAAAAAAAATTGAGTTTTGAAGAGGTAAAAAAAAAAAAAAAAAAATATTTGGAGTTTTGAAGAGGTAAAAAAAGGAACAAAAAATCAATGTTGGAGTTTTGAAGAGGTAAAAAAAAAAAAAAAAAAAGTTGGAGTTTTGAAGAGGTAAAAAAAAAAAAAAGTTGGAGTTTTGAAGAGGTAAAAAAATAAAAAAAAATTGAGTTTTGAAGAGGTAAAAAAAGGAACAAAAAATCAATGTTGGAGTTTTGAAGAGGTAAAAAAAAAAAAAAAAAAAGTTGGAGTTTTGAAGAGGTAAAATAAAAAAAAAGTTGGAGTTTTGAAGAGGTAAAAAAAAAAAAAAAAAAAAAATTGTAGAGTTTTGAAGAGGTAAAAAAAAAAAAAAAAGTTGGAGTTTTGAAGAGGTAAAAAAAAAAAAAAAAATTGAGTTTTGAAGAGGTAAAAAAAAAAAAAAAAAAATATTTGGAGTTTTGAAGAGGTAAAAAAAGGAACAAAAAATCAATGTTGGAGTTTTGAAGAGGTAAAAAAAAAAAAAAAAAAAGTTGGAGTTTTGAAGAGGTAAAAAAAAAAAAAAGTTGGAGTTTTGAAGAGGTAAAAAAATAAAAAAAAATTGAGTTTTGAAGAGGTAAAAAAAGGAACAAAAAATCAATGTTGGAGTTTTGAAGAGGTAAAAAAAAAAAAAAAAAAAAGTTGGAGTTTTGAAGAGGTAAAATAAAAAAAAAGTTGGAGTTTTGAAGAGGTAAAAAAAAAAAAAAAAAAAAAATTGTAGAGTTTTGAAGAGGTAAAAAAAGAAAAAAAAGTTGGAGTTTTGAAGAGGTTAAAAAAAAAAAAAAAAACTTTGGAGTTTTGAAGAGGTAAAAAAAAAAAAAGTTGGAGTTTTGAAGAGGTAAAAAAAAAAAAAAAGTTGGAGTTTTGAAGAGGTAAAAAAAAAAAAAAGTTGGAGTTTTGAAGAGGTAAAAAAAAAAAAAAGTTGGAGTTTTGAAGAGGTAAAAAAAAAAAAAAAAAAATTGTGGAGTTTTGAAGAGGTAAAAAAAAAAAAAAAGTTGGAGTTTTGAAGAGGTAAAAAAAAAAAAAAAATTGAGTTTTGAAGAGGTAAAAAAAGGAACAAAAAATCAATGTTGGAGTTTTGAAGAGATAAAAAAAAAAAAAAAAAAATTGGAGTTTTGAAGAGGTAAAAAAAAAAAAAAGTTGGAGTTTTGAAGAGGTAAAAAAAAAAAAAAAAAAATTGTAGAGTTTTGAAGAGGTAAAAAAAAAAAAAAATTTGGAGTTTTGAAGAGGTAAAAAAAAAAAAAAGTTGGAGTTTTGAAGAGGTAAAAAAAAAAAAAAAATTGAGTTTTGAAGAGGTAAAAAAAAAAAAAAAAATATTTGGAGTTTTGAAGAGGTAAAAAAAGGAACAAAAAATCAATGTTGGAGTTTTGAAGAGGTAAAAAAAAAAAAAAAAATTGAGTTTTGAAGAGGTAAAAAAAGGAACAAAAAATCAATGTTGGAGTTTTGAAGAGGTAAAAAAAAAAAAAAAGTTGGAGTTTTGAAGAGGTAAAAAAAGGAACAAAAAAAATTGTAGAGTTTGAGGTAAAAAGGAACAAAAAATCAATGTTGGAGTTTTGAAGAGGTAAAAAAAAAAAATGTTGGAGTTTTGAAGAGGTAAAAAAAAATTTAAAAAAAATTGAGTTTTGAAGAGGTAAAAAAAGGAACAAAAAATCAATGTTGGAGTTTTGAAGAGGTAAAAAAAAAAAAAAAAAAAGTTGGAGTTTTGAAGAGGTAAAAAAAAAAAAAAAAAATTGTGGAGTTTTGAAGAGGTAAAAAAAGGAACAAAAAATCAATGTTGGAGTTTTGAAGAGGTAAAAAAAAAAAAAAAAATTGAGTTTTGAAGAGGTAAAAAAAGGAACAAAAAATCAATGTTGGAGTTTTGAAGAGGTAAAAAAAAAAAAAAAAAAAGTTGGAGTTTTGAAGAGGTAAAAAAAAAAAAAAGTTGGAGTTTTGAAGAGGTAAAAAAATAAAAAAAAATTGAGTTTTGAAGAGGTAAAAAAAAAAAAAAAGTTGGAGTTTTGAAGAGGTTAAAAAAAAAATAAAAAAATTTGGAGTTTTGAAGAGGTAAAAAAAAAAAAAGTTGGAGTTTTGAAGAGGTAAAAAAAAAAAAAAAATTGAGTTTTGAAGAGGTAAAAAAAGGAACAAAAAATCAATGTTGGAGTTTTGAAGAGATAAAAAAAAAAAAAAAAAAAGTTGGAGTTTTGAAGAGGTAAAAAAAAAAAAAAGTTGGAGTTTTGAAGAGGTAAAAAAAAAAAAAAAAAAAATTGTAGAGTTTTGAAGAGGTAAAAAAAAAAAAAAAAATTTGGAGTTTTGAAGAGGTAAAAAAAAAAAAAAGTTGGAGTTTTGAAGAGGTAAAAAAAAAAAAAAAAATTGAGTTTTGAAGAGGTAAAAAAAAAAAAAAAAAAATATTTGGAGTTTTGAAGAGGTAAAAAAAGGAACAAAAAATCAATGTTGGAGTTTTGAAGAGGTAAAAAAAAAAAAAAAAAAAGTTGGAGTTTTGAAGAGGTAAAAAAAAAAAAAAGTTGGAGTTTTGAAGAGGTAAAAAAATAAAAAAAAATTGAGTTTTGAAGAGGTAAAAAAAGGAACAAAAAATCAATGTTGGAGTTTTGAAGAGGTAAAAAAAAAAAAAAAAAAAGTTGGAGTTTTGAAGAGGTAAAATAAAAAAAAAGTTGGAGTTTTGAAGAGGTAAAAAAAAAAAAAAAAAAAAAATTGTAGAGTTTTGAAGAGGTAAAAAAAAAAAAAAAAGTTGGAGTTTTGAAGAGGTAAAAAAAAAAAAAAAAATTGAGTTTTGAAGAGGTAAAAAAAAAAAAAAAAAAATATTTGGAGTTTTGAAGAGGTAAAAAAAGGAACAAAAAATCAATGTTGGAGTTTTGAAGAGGTAAAAAAAAAAAAAAAAAAAGTTGGAGTTTTGAAGAGGTAAAAAAAAAAAAAAAGTTGGAGTTTTGAAGAGGTAAAAAAATAAAAAAAAATTGAGTTTTGAAGAGGTAAAAAAAGGAACAAAAAATCAATGTTGGAGTTTTGAAGAGGTAAAAAAAAAAAAAAAAAAAGTTGGAGTTTTGAAGAGGTAAAATAAAAAAAAAGTTGGAGTTTTGAAGAGGTAAAAAAAAAAAAAAAAAAAAATTGTAGAGTTTTGAAGAGGTAAAAAAAAAAAAAAAAGTTGGAGTTTTGAAGAGGTTAAAAAAAAAAAAAAAAACTTTGGAGTTTTGAAGAGGTAAAAAAAAAAAAAGTTGGAGTTTTGAAGAGGTAAAAAAAAAAAAAAAGTTGGAGTTTTGAAGAGGTAAAAAAAAAAAAAAGTTGGAGTTTTGAAGAGGTAAAAAAAAAAAAAAGTTGGAGTTTTGAAGAGGTAAAAAAAAAAAAAAAAAATTGTGGAGTTTTGAAGAGGTAAAAAAAAAAAAAAAGTTGGAGTTTTGAAGAGGTAAAAAAAAAAAAAAAATTGAGTTTTGAAGAGGTAAAAAAAGGAACAAAAAATCAATGTTGGAGTTTTGAAGAGATAAAAAAAAAAAAAAAAAAAGTTGGAGTTTTGAAGAGGTAAAAAAAAAAAAAAGTTGGAGTTTTGAAGAGGTAAAAAAAAAAAAAAAAAAAATTGTAGAGTTTTGAAGAGGTAAAAAAAAAAAAAAAATTTGGAGTTTTGAAGAGGTAAAAAAAAAAAAAAGTTGGAGTTTTGAAGAGGTAAAAAAAAAAAAAAAAATTGAGTTTTGAAGAGGTAAAAAAAAAAAAAAAAATATTTGGAGTTTTGAAGAGGTAAAAAAAGGAACAAAAAATCAATGTTGGAGTTTTGAAGAGGTAAAAAAAAAAAAAAAAATTGAGTTTTGAAGAGGTAAAAAAAGGAACAAAAAATCAATGTTGGAGTTTTGAAGAGGTAAAAAAAAAAAAAAAGTTGGAGTTTTGAAGAGGTAAAAAAAGGAACAAAAAAAATTGTAGAGTTTGAGGTAAAAAGGAACAAAAAATCAATGTTGGAGTTTTGAAGAGGTAAAAAAAAAAAATGTTGGAGTTTTGAAGAGGTAAAAAAAAATTTAAAAAAAATTGAGTTTTGAAGAGGTAAAAAAAGGAACAAAAAATCAATGTTGGAGTTTTGAAGAGGTAAAAAAAAAAAAAAAAAAAGTTGGAGTTTTGAAGAGGTAAAAAAAAAAAAAAAAAATTGTGGAGTTTTGAAGAGGTAAAAAAAGGAACAAAAAATCAATGTTGGAGTTTTGAAGAGGTAAAAAAAAAAAAAAAAATTGAGTTTTGAAGAGGTAAAAAAAGGAACAAAAAATCAATGTTGGAGTTTTGAAGAGGTAAAAAAAAAAAAAAAAAAGTTGGAGTTTTGAAGAGGTAAAAAAAAAAAAAAGTTGGAGTTTTGAAGAGGTAAAAAAATAAAAAAAAATTGAGTTTTGAAGAGGTAAAAAAAGGAACAAAAAATCAATGTTGGAGTTTTGAAGAGGTAAAAAAAAAAAAAAAAAAAGTTGGAGTTTTGAAGAGGTAAAATAAAAAAAAAGTTGGAGTTTTGAAGAGGTAAAAAAAAAAAAAAAAAAAAAATTGTAGAGTTTTGAAGAGGTAAAAAAAAAAAAAAAAGTTGGAGTTTTGAAGAGGTTAAAAAAAAAAAAAAAAACTTTGGAGTTTTGAAGAGGTAAAAAAAAAAAAAGTTGGAGTTTTGAAGAGGTAAAAAAAAAAAAAAAGTTGGAGTTTTGAAGAGGTAAAAAAAAAAAAAAGTTGGAGTTTTGAAGAGGTAAAAAAAAAAAAAAGTTGGAGTTTTGAAGAGGTAAAAAAAAAAAAAAAAAATTGTGGAGTTTTGAAGAGGTAAAAAAAAAAAAAAAGTTGGAGTTTTGAAGAGGTAAAAAAAAAAAAAAAATTGAGTTTTGAAGAGGTAAAAAAAGGAACAAAAAATCAATGTTGGAGTTTTGAAGAGATAAAAAAAAAAAAAAAAAAGTTGGAGTTTTGAAGAGGTAAAAAAAAAAAAAAGTTGGAGTTTTGAAGAGGTAAAAAAAAAAAAAAAAAAAATTGTAGAGTTTTGAAGAGGTAAAAAAAAAAAAAAAATTTGGAGTTTTGAAGAGGTAAAAAAAAAAAAAAGTTGGAGTTTTGAAGAGGTAAAAAAAAAATAAAAAATTGAGTTTTGAAGAGGTAAAAAAAAAAAAAAAATATTTGGAGTTTTGAAGAGGTAAAAAAAGGAACAAAAAATCAATGTTGGAGTTTTGAAGAGGTAAAAAAAAAAAAAAAAAAAAATTGAGTTTTGAAGAGGTAAAAAAAGGAACAAAAAATCAATGTTGGAGTTTTGAAGAGGTAAAAAAAAAAAAAAAGTTGGAGTTTTGAAGAGGTAAAAAAAGGAACAAAAAAAATTGTAGAGTTTTGAAGAGGTAAAAAAAAATAAAAAAGTTGGAGTTTTGAAGAGGTAAAAAAAAAAAATAAAAAAAAATGTGGAGTTTTGAAGAGGTAAAAAAAGGAACAAAAAATCAATGTTGGAGTTTTGAAGAGGTAAAAAAAAAAAAAAATGTTGGAGTTTTGAAGAGGTAAAAAAAAAAAAAAAAAAAAATTGTAGAGATTTGAAGAGGTAAAAAAAAAAAATGTTGGAGTTTTGAAGAGGTAAAAAAAAAAAAAAAAAAAAAATTGAGTTTTGAAGAGGTAAAAAAAAAAAAAAGTTGGAGTTTTGAAGAGGTAAAAAAAAAAAAAAGTTGTAGTTTTGAAGAGGTAAAAAAAAAAAAAAAAAAAAAATTGTGGAGTTTTGAAGAGGTAAAAAAAAAAAAAAAGTTGGAGTTTTGAAGAGGTAAAAAAAAAAAAAAAAATTGAGTTTTGAAGAGGTAAAAAAAAAAAAAAAAAAAAATTGTGGAGTTTTGAAGAGGTAAAAAAAGGAACAAAAAATCAATGTTGGAGTTTTGAAGAGGTAAAAAAAAAAAAAAAAAAAATTGAATTTTGAAGAGGTAAAAAAAAAAAAAAAGTTGGAGTTTTGAAGAGGTAAAAAAAGGAACAAAAAATCAATGTTGGAGTTTTGAAGAGGTAAAAAAAAAAAAAAATGTTGGAGTTTTGAAGAGGTAAAAAAAATAAATAAAAAATTGCGGAGTTTTGAAGAGGTAAAAAAAATATAAAAAAAATTGTGGAGTTTTGAAGAGGTAAAAAAAATAAAAAATGTTGGAGTTTTGAAGAGGTAAAAAAAAATTAAAAAAAAATGAGTTTTGAAGAGGTAAAAAAAAAAAATGTTGGAGTTTTGAAGAGGTAAAAAAAAAATAAAAAAAAATTGAGTTTTGAAGAGGTAAAAAAAGGAACAAAAAATCAATGTTGGAGTTTTGAAGAGGTAAAAAAAAAAAAAAAAAAAGTTGGAGTTTTGAAGAGGTAAAAAAAAAAAAAAAAAAAAATTGTGGAGTTTTGAAGAGGTAAAAAAAGGAACAAAAAATCAATGTTGGAGTTTTGAAGAGGTAAAAAAAAAAAAAAAAAATTGAGTTTTGAAGAGGTAAAAAAAAAAAAAGTTGGAGTTTTGAAGAGGTAAAAAAAGGAACAAAAAATCAATGTTGGAGTTTTGAAGAGGTAAAAAAAAAAAAAAAAAAAGTTGGAGTTTTGAAGAGGTAAAATAAAAAAAAAGTTGGAGTTTTGAAGAGGTAAAAAAAAAAAAAAAAAAAAATTGAGTTTTGAAGAGGTAAAAAAAAAAAATGTTGGAGTTTTGAAGAGGTAAAAAAAAAATAAAAAAAAGTTGGAGTTTTGAAGAGGTAAAAAAAGGAACAAAAAATCAATGTTGGAGTTTTGCAGATGTAAAAAAAAAAAAAAAAAAAGTTGGAGTTTTGAAGAGGTAAAAAAAAAAAAAGTTGGAGTTTTGAAGAGGTAAAAAAAAAAAAAAAAAAAAATTGTAGAGTTTTGAAGAGGTAAAAAAAAAATAAAAAAAATTGGAGTTTTGAAGAGGTAAAAAAAGGAACAAAAAATCAATGTTGGAGTTTTGAAGAGGTAAAAAAAAAAAAAAAAAATTGAGTTTTGAAGAGGTAAAAAAAAAAAAAGTTGGAGTTTTGAAGAGGTAAAAAAAGGAACAAAAAATCAATGTTGGAGTTTTGAAGAGGTAAAAAAAAAAAAAAAAAAAGTTGGAGTTTTGAAGAGGTAAAATAAAAAAAAAGTTGGAGTTTTGAAGAGGTAAAAAAAAAAAAAAAAAAAAATTGTAGAGTTTTGAAGAGGTAAAAAAAAAAAAAAAGTTGGAGTTTTGAAGAGGTAAAGAAAAAAAAAAAAATTTGGAGTTTTGAAGAGGTAAAAAAAAAAAAAAATTTGGAGTTTTGAAGAGGTAAAAAAAGGAACAAAAAATCAATGTTGGAGTTTTGAAGAGGTAAAAAAAAAAAAAAAAAATTTGGAGTTTTGAAGAGGTAAAAAAAAAAAAAAAAAAAAATTGTAGAGTTTTGAAGAGGTAAAAAAAAAAAAAAAAGTTGGAGTTTTGAAGAGGTTAAAAAAAAAAAAAAGTTGGAGTTTTGAAGAGGTAAAAAAAAAAAAAAGTTGGAGTTTTGAAGAGGTAAAAAAAAAAAAAAAAAAATTGTGGAGTTTTGAAGAGGTAAAAAAAAAAAAAAAGTTGGAGTTTTGAAGAGGTAAAAAAAAAAAAAAAAGTTGGAGTTTTGAAGAGGTAAAAAAAAAAAAAAAAAATTTGGAGTTTTGAAGAGGTAAAAAAAAAAAAAAATTTGGAGTTTTGAAGAGGTAAAAAAAGGAACAAAAAATCAATGTTGGAGTTTTGAAGAGGTAAAAAAAAAAAAAAAAAAAATTGAGTTTTGAAGAGGTAAAAAAAAAAAAGTTGGAGTTTTGAAGAGGTAAAAAAAGGAACAAAAAATCAATGTTGGAGTTTTGAAGAGGTAAAAAAAAAAAAAAAAAAAGTTGGAGTTTTGAAGAGGTAAAATAAAAAAAAAGTTGGAGTTTTGAAGAGGTAAAAAAAAAAAAAAAAAAAAATTGGAGTTTTGAAGAGGTTAAAAAAAAAAAAAAATTTGGAGTTTTGAAGAGGTAAAAAAAAAAAAAAGTTGGAGTTTTGAAGAGGTAAAAAAAAAAAAATTGAGTTTTGAAGAGGTAAAACAATATATATATATATATTTGGAGTTTTGAAGAGGTAAAAAAAGGAACAAAAAATCAATGTTGGAGTTTTGAAGAGGTAAAAAAAAAAAAAAAAAAAATTGAGTTTTGAAGAGGTAAAAAAAGGAACAAAAAATCAATGTTGGAGTTTTGAAGAGGTAAAAAAAAAAAAAAAGTTGGAGTTTTGAAGAGGTAAAAAAAGGAACAAAAAATCAATGTTGGAGTTTTGAAGAGGTAAAAAAAAAAAAAATGGAGTTTTGAAGAGGTAAAAAAAAAAAAAAAAAAAATTGTAGAGTTTTGAAGAGGTAAAAAAAAATAAAAAGTTGGAGTTTTGAAGAGGTAAAAAAAAAAAATAAAAAAAAATGTGGAGTTTTGAAGAGGTAAAAAAAGGAACAAAAAATCAATGTTGGGTTTTGAAGAGGTAAAAAAAAAAAAAAATGTTGGAGTTTTGAAGAGGTAAAAAAAAAAAAAAAGAAAAATTGTAGAGATTTGAAGAGGTAAAAAAAAAAAAATGTTGAAGTTTTGAAGAGGTAAAAAAAAAAAAAAAAAAAAATTGAGTTTTGAAGAGGTAAAAAAAAAAAATAACAAAATTTTGGAGTTTTGAAGAGGTAAAAAAAGGAACAAAAAATCAATGTTGGAGTTTTGAAGAGGTAAAAAAAAAAAAAATGTTGGAGTTTTGAAGAGGTTAAAAAAAAAAAAAAAAAAAATTGTGGAGTTTTGAAGAGGTAAAAAAAAATAAAATTTGGAGTATTGAAGAGGTAAAAAAAATAAATAAAAAAAATTGTGGAGTTTTGAAGAGGTAAAAAAAAAAAAAAAAAAAGTTGGAGTTTTGAAGAGGTAAAAAAGATATATAAAAAAAATTGTGGAGTTTTGAAGAGGTAAAAAAAAATAAAATTTGGAGTATTGAAGAGGTAAAAAAAATAAATAAAAAAAATTGTGGAGTTTTGAAGAGGTAAAAAAAAAAAAAAAAAAAAGTTGGAGTTTTGAAGAGGTAAAAAAAATATATAAAAAAAATTGTGGAGTTTTGAAGAGGTAAAAAAAAATAAAATTTGGAGTATTGAAGAGGTAAAATAAATAAATAAAAAAAATTGTGGAGTTTTGAAGAGGTAAAAAAAAAAAAAAAGTTGGAGTTTTGAAGAGGTAAAAAAAAAAAAAAATTTAGGAGTTTTGAAGAGGTAAAAAAAGGAACAAAAAATCAATGTTGGAGTTTTGAAGAGGTAAAAAAAAATTTTTAAAAAAATTGAGTTTTGAAGAGGTAAAAAAAAAAATAAAAAAAAATTGTGGAGTTTTGAAGAGGTAAAAAAAGGAACAAAAAATCAATGTTGGAGTTTTGAAGAGGTAAAAAAAAAAAAAAAGTTGGAGTTTTGAAGAGGTAAAAAAAAATAAAATTTGGAGTATTGAAGAGGTAAAAAAAATTAATAAAAAAAATTGTGGAGTTTTCAAGAGGTAAAAAAAAAAAAAAAAAAAGTTGGAGTTTTGAAGAGGTAAAAAAAAAAAAAATTTGGAGTATTGAAGAGGTAAAAAAAATAAATAAAAAAAATTGTGGAGTTTTGAAGAGGTAAAAAAAAAAAAAAAAAAAAGTTGGAGTTTTGAAGAGGTAAAAAAAGGAACAAAAAAAATTGTAGAGTTTTGAAGAGGTAAAAAAAAATAAAAAAGTTGGAGTTTTGAAGAGGTAAAAAAAAAAAATAAAAAAAAATGTGGAGTTTTGAAGAGGTAAAAAAAGGAACAAAAAATCAATGTTGGAGTTTTGAAGAGGTAAAAAAAAAAAAAATGTTGGAGTTTTGAAGAGGTAAAAAAAAAAAAAAAAAAAAATTGTAGAGATTTGAAGAGGTAAAAAAAAAAAATGTTGGAGTTTTGAAGAGGTAAAAAAAAAAAAAAAAAAAAAATTGAGTTTTGAAGAGGTAAAAAAAAAAAAAAGTTGGAGTTTTGAAGAGGTAAAAAAAAAAAAAAGTTGTAGTTTTGAAGAGGTAAAAAAAAAAAAAAAAAAAAAATTGTGGAGTTTTGAAGAGGTAAAAAAAAAAAAAAAGTTGGAGTTTTGAAGAGGTAAAAAAAAAAAAAAAAATTGAGTTTTGAAGAGGTAAAAAAAAAAAAAAAAAAAAATTGTGGAGTTTTGAAGAGGTAAAAAAAGGAACAAAAAATCAATGTTGGAGTTTTGAAGAGGTAAAAAAAAAAAAAAAAAAAATTGAATTTTGAAGAGGTAAAAAAAAAAAAAAAGTTGGAGTTTTGAAGAGGTAAAAAAAGGAACAAAAAATCAATGTTGGAGTTTTGAAGAGGTAAAAAAAAAAAAAAATGTTGGAGTTTTGAAGAGGTAAAAAAAATAAATAAAAAATTGCGGAGTTTTGAAGAGGTAAAAAAAATATAAAAAAAATTGTGGAGTTTTGAAGAGGTAAAAAAAATAAAAAATGTTGGAGTTTTGAAGAGGTAAAAAAAAATTAAAAAAAATTGAGTTTTGAAGAGGTAAAAAAAAAAAATGTTGGAGTTTTGAAGAGGTAAAAAAAAAATAAAAAAAAATTGAGTTTTGAAGAGGTAAAAAAAGGAACAAAAAATCAATGTTGGAGTTTTGAAGAGGTAAAAAAAAAAAAAAAAAAAGTTGGAGTTTTGAAGAGGTAAAAAAAAAAAAAAAAAAAAATTGTGGAGTTTTGAAGAGGTAAAAAAAGGAACAAAAAATCAATGTTGGAGTTTTGAAGAGGTAAAAAAAAAAAAAAAAAATTGAGTTTTGAAGAGGTAAAAAAAAAAAAAGTTGGAGTTTTGAAGAGGTAAAAAAAGGAACAAAAAATCAATGTTGGAGTTTTGAAGAGGTAAAAAAAAAAAAAAAAAAAGTTGGAGTTTTGAAGAGGTAAAATAAAAAAAAAGTTTGGAGTTTTGAAGAGGTAAAAAAAAAAAAAAAAAAAATTGAGTTTTGAAGAGGTAAAAAAAAAAAATGTTGGAGTTTTGAAGAGGTAAAAAAAAAATAAAAAAAAGTTGGAGTTTTGAAGAGGTAAAAAAAGGAACAAAAAATCAATGTTGGAGTTTTGCAGATGTAAAAAAAAAAAAAAAAAAAGTTGGAGTTTTGAAGAGGTAAAAAAAAAAAAAGTTGGAGTTTTGAAGAGGTAAAAAAAAAAAAAAAAAAAATTGTAGAGTTTTGAAGAGGTAAAAAAAAAATAAAAAAAATTGGAGTTTTGAAGAGGTAAAAAAAGGAACAAAAAATCAATGTTGGAGTTTTGAAGAGGTAAAAAAAAAAAAAAAAAATTGAGTTTTGAAGAGGTAAAAAAAAAAAAAGTTGGAGTTTTGAAGAGGTAAAAAAAGGAACAAAAAATCAATGTTGGAGTTTTGAAGAGGTAAAAAAAAAAAAAAAAAAGTTGGAGTTTTGAAGAGGTAAAATAAAAAAAAAGTTGGAGTTTTGAAGAGGTAAAAAAAAAAAAAAAAAAAAAATTGTAGAGTTTTGAAGAGGTAAAAAAAAAAAAAAAAGTTGGAGTTTTGAAGAGGTAAAAAAAAAAAAAAAAAATTGTGGAGTTTTGAAGAGGTAAAAAAAAAAAAAAAGTTGGAGTTTTGAAGAGGTAAAAAAAAAAAAAATTGAGTTTTGAAGAGGTAAAAAAAGGAACAAAAAATCAATGTTGGAGTTTTGAAGAGGTAAAAAAAAAAAAAAAAAAAGTTGGAGTTTTGAAGAGGTAAAAAAAAAAAAAAAAAAAAATTGTAGAGTTTTGAAGAGGTAAAAAAAAAAAAAAAAGTTGGAGTTTTGAAGAGGTAAAGAAAAAAAAAAAAAATTTGGAGTTTTGAAGAGGTAAAAAAAAAAAAAATTTGGAGTTTTGAAGAGGTAAAAAAAGGAACAAAAAATCAATGTTGGAGTTTTGAAGAGGTAAAAAAAAAAAAAAAAATTTGGAGTTTTGAAGAGGTAAAAAAAAAAAAAAAAAAAAATTGTAGAGTTTTGAAGAGGTAAAAAAAAAAAAAAAAGTTGGAGTTTTGAAGAGGTTAAAAAAAAAAAAAAAGTTGGAGTTTTGAAGAGGTAAAAAAAAAAAAAAGTTGGAGTTTTGAAGAGGTAAAAAAAAAAAAAAAAAAAATTGTGGAGTTTTGAAGAGGTAAAAAAAAAAAAAAAAGTTGGAGTTTTGAAGAGGTAAAAAAAAAAAAAAAATTGAGTTTTGAAGAGGTAAAAAAAGGAACAAAAAATCAATGTTGGAGTTTTGAAGAGGTAAAAAAAAAAAAAAAAAAGTTGGAGTTTTGAAGAGGTAAAAAAAAAAAAAAGTTGGAGTTTTGAAGAGGTAAAAAAAAAAAAAAAAAAAAATTGTAGAGTTTTGAAGAGGTAAAAAAAAAAAAAAAAGTTGGAGTTTTGAAGAGGTAAAAAAAAAAAAAAAAAATTTGGAGTTTTGAAGAGGTAAAAAAAAAAAAAAAATTTGGAGTTTTGAAGAGGTAAAAAAAGGAACAAAAAATCAATGTTGGAGTTTTGAAGAGGTAAAAAAAAAAAAAAAAAAATTGAGTTTTGAAGAGGTAAAAAAAAAAAAGTTGGAGTTTTGAAGAGGTAAAATAAAAAAAAGTTGGAGTTTTGAAGAGGTAAAAAAAAAAAAAAAAAAAATTGGAGTTTTGAAGAGGTTAAAAAAAAAAAAAAATTTGGAGTTTTGAAGAGGTAAAAAAAAAAAAAAGTTGGAGTTTTGAAGAGGTAAAAAAAAAAAAATTGAGTTTTGAAGAGGTAAAAAAATATATATATATATATTTGGAGTTTTGAAGAGGTAAAAAAAGGAACAAAAAATCAATGTTGGAGTTTTGAAGAGGTAAAAAAAAAAAAAAAAAAAATTGAGTTTTGAAGAGGTAAAAAAAGGAACAAAAAATCAATGTTGGAGTTTTGAAGAGGTAAAAAAAAAAAAAAAGTTGGAGTTTTGAAGAGGTAAAAAAAGGAACAAAAAATCAATGTTGGAGTTTTGAAGAGGTAAAAAAAAAAAAAATGGAGTTTTGAAGAGGTAAAAAAAAAAAAAAAAAAAATTGTAGAGTTTTGAAGAGGTAAAAAAAAATAAAAAGTTGGAGTTTTGAAGAGGTAAAAAAAAAAAATAAAAAAAAATGTGGAGTTTTGAAGAGGTAAAAAAAGGAACAAAAAATCAATGTTGGGTTTTGAAGAGGTAAAAAAAAAAAAAATGTTGGAGTTTTGAAGAGGTAAAAAAAAAAAAAAAGAAAAATTGTAGAGATTTGAAGAGGTAAAAAAAAAAAAATGTTGAAGTTTTGAAGAGGTAAAAAAAAAAAAAAAAAAAAATTGAGTTTTGAAGAGGTAAAAAAAAAAAATAACAAAATTTTGGAGTTTTGAAGAGGTAAAAAAAGGAACAAAAAATCAATGTTGGAGTTTTGAAGAGGTAAAAAAAAAAAAAATGTTGGAGTTTTGAAGAGGTTAAAAAAAAAAAAAAAAAAAATTGTGGAGTTTTGAAGAGGTAAAAAAAAATAAAATTTGGAGTATTGAAGAGGTAAAAAAAATAAATAAAAAAAATTGTGGAGTTTTGAAGAGGTAAAAAAAAAAAAAAAAAAAGTTGGAGTTTTGAAGAGGTAAAAAAGATATATAAAAAAAATTGTAGAGTTTTGAAGAGGTAAAAAAAAATAAAATTTGGAGTATTGAAGAGGTAAAAAAAATAAATAAAAAAAATTGTGGAGTTTTGAAGAGGTAAAAAAAAAAAAAAAAAAAGTTGGAGTTTTGAAGAGGTAAAAAAAATATATAAAAAAAATTGTGGAGTTTTGAAGAGGTAAAAAAAAATAAAATTTGGAGTATTGAAGAGGTAAAATAAATAAATAAAAAAAATTGTGGAGTTTTGAAGAGGTAAAAAAAAAAAAAAAAAAAATTGAGTTTTGAAGAGGTAAAAAAAAAAAATAACAAAATTTTGGAGTTTTGAAGAGGTAAAAAAAGGAACAAAAAATCAATGTTGGAGTTTTGAAGAGGTAAAAAAAAAAAAAATGTTGGAGTTTTGAAGAGGTTAAAAAAAAAAAAAAAAAAATTGTGGAGTTTTGAAGAGGTAAAAAAAAATAAAATTTGGAGTATTGAAGAGGTAAAAAAAATAAATAAAAAAAATTGTGGAGTTTTGAAGAGGTAAAAAAAAAAAAAAAAAAAGTTGGAGTTTTGAAGAGGTAAAAAAGATATATAAAAAAAATTGTAGAGTTTTGAAGAGGTAAAAAAAAATAAAATTTGGAGTATTGAAGAGGTAAAAAAAATAAATAAAAAAAATTGTGGAGTTTTGAAGAGGTAAAAAAAAAAAAAAAAAAAAGTTGGAGTTTTGAAGAGGTAAAAAAAATATATAAAAAAAATTGTGGAGTTTTGAAGAGGTAAAAAAAAATAAAATTTGGAGTATTGAAGAGGTAAAATAAATAAATAAAAAAAATTGTGGAGTTTTGAAGAGGTAAAAAAAAAAAAAAAGTTGGAGTTTTGAAGAGGTAAAAAAAAAAAAAAAATTTAGGAGTTTTGAAGAGGTAAAAAAAGGAACAAAAAATCAATGTTGGAGTTTTGAAGAGGTAAAAAAAAAATTTTAAAAAAATTGAGTTTTGAAGAGGTAAAAAAAAAAATAAAAAAAAATTGTGGAGTTTTGAAGAGGTAAAAAAAGGAACAAAAAATCAATGTTGGAGTTTTGAAGAGGTAAAAAAAAAAAAAAAGTTGGAGTTTTGAAGAGGTAAAAAAAAAAAAAAAAAAGTTGGAGTTTTGAAGAGGTAAAAAAAAAAAAAAGTTGTAGTTTTGAAGAGGTAAAAAAAAAAAAAAAAAAAATTGTGGAGTTTTGAAGAGGTAAAAAAAAAAAGAAAAGTTGGAGTTTTGAAGAGGTAAAAAAAAAAATAAATAAATGAGTTTTGAAGAGGTAAAAAAAAAAAAAAAAAAAAAATTGTGGAGTTTTGAAGAGGTAAAAAAAGGAACAAAAAATCAATGTTGGAGTTTTGAAGAGGTAAAAAAAAAAAAAAATTGAATTTTGAAGAGGTAAAAAAAAAAAAAAAGTTGGAGTTTTGAAGAGGTAAAAAAAGGAACAAAAAATCAATGTTGGAGTTTTGAAGAGGTAAAAAAAAAAAAAAATGTTGGAGTTTTGAAGAGGTAAAAAAAATAAATAAAAAATTGTGGAGTTTTGAAGAGGTAAAAAAAATATAAAAAAATTTGTGGAGTTTTGAAGAGGTAAAAAAAAAAAAAATGTTGGAGTTTTGAAGAGATAAAAAAAAAAAAAAAAAAATTGAGTTTTGAAGAGGTAAAAAAAAATAAAATTTGGAGTATTGAAGAGGTAAAAAAAATAAATAAAAAAAATTGTGGAGTTTTGAAGAGGTAAAAAAAAAAAAAAAAAAAAGTTGGAGTTTTGAAGAGGTAAAAAAAATATATAAAAAAAATTGTGGAGTTTTGAAGAGGTAAAAAAAAATAAAATTTGGAGTATTGAAGAGGTAAAATAAATAAAAAAAAAAAATTGTGGAGTTTTGAAGAGGTAAAAAAAAAAAAAAAGTTGGAGTTTTGAAGAGGTAAAAAAAAAAAAAAAATTTAGGAGTTTTGAAGAGGTAAAAAAAGGAACAAAAAATCAATGTTGGAGTTTTGAAGAGGTAAAAAAAAAATTTTAAAAAAATTGAGTTTTGAAGAGGTAAAAAAAAAAATAAAAAAAAATTTTGGAGTTTTGAAGAGGTAAAAAAAGTAACAAAAAATCAATGTTGGAGTTTTGAAGAGGTAAAAAAAAAAAAAAAGTTGGAGTTTTGAAGAGGTAAAAAAAAAAAAAAAAAAGTTGGAGTTTTGAAGAGGTAAAAAAAAAAAAAAGTTGTAGTTTTGAAGAGGTAAAAAAAAAAAAAAAAAAAATTGTGGAGTTTTGAAGAGGTAAAAAAAAAAAGAAAAGTTGGAGTTTTGAAGAGGTAAAAAAAAAAATAAATAAATGAGTTTTGAAGAGGTAAAAAAAAAAAAAAAAAAAATTGTGGAGTTTTGAAGAGGTAAAAAAAGGAACAAAAAATCAATGTTGGAGTTTTGAAGAGGTAAAAAAAAAAAAAAATTGAATTTTGAAGAGGTAAAAAAAAAAAAAAAGTTGGAGTTTTGAAGAGGTAAAAAAAGGAACAAAAAATCAATGTTGGAGTTTTGAAGAGGTAAAAAAAAAAAAAAATGTTGGAGTTTTGAAGAGGTAAAAAAAATAAATAAAAAATTGTGGAGTTTTGAAGAGGTAAAAAAAATATAAAAAAATTTGTGGAGTTTTGAAGAGGTAAAAAAAAAATAAAAAAAAGTTGGAGTTTTGAAGAGGTAAAAAAAGGAACAAAAAATCAATGTTGGAGTTTTGCAGATGTAAAAAAAAAAAAAAAAAAAGTTGGAGTTTTGAAGAGGTAAAAAAAAAAAAAGTTGGAGTTTTGAAGAGGTAAAAAAAAAAAAAAAAAAAAATTGTAGAGTTTTGAAGAGGTAAAAAAAAAATAAAAAAAATTGGAGTTTTGAAGAGGTAAAAAAAGGAACAAAAAATCAATGTTGGAGTTTTGAAGAGGTAAAAAAAAAAAAAAAAAATTGAGTTTTGAAGAGGTAAAAAAAAAAAAAGTTGGAGTTTTGAAGAGGTAAAAAAAGGAACAAAAAATCAATGTTGGAGTTTTGAAGAGGTAAAAAAAAAAAAAAAAAAAGTTGGAGTTTTGAAGAGGTAAAATAAAAAAAAAGTTGGAGTTTTGAAGAGGTAAAAAAAAAAAAAAAAAAAAAATTGTAGAGTTTTGAAGAGGTAAAAAAAAAAAAAAAAGTTGGAGTTTTGAAGAGGTAAAAAAAAAAAAAAAAAATTGTGGAGTTTTGAAGAGGTAAAAAAAAAAAAAAAGTTGGAGTTTTGAAGAGGTAAAAAAAAAAAAAAATTGAGTTTTGAAGAGGTAAAAAAAGGAACAAAAAATCAATGTTGGAGTTTTGAAGAGGTAAAAAAAAAAAAAAAAAAAGTTGGAGTTTTGAAGAGGTAAAAAAAAAAAAAAAAAAAAATTGTAGAGTTTTGAAGAGGTAAAAAAAAAAAAAAAAGTTGGAGTTTTGAAGAGGTAAAGAAAAAAAAAAAAAATTTGGAGTTTTGAAGAGGTAAAAAAAAAAAAAAATTTGGAGTTTTGAAGAGGTAAAAAAAGGAACAAAAAATCAATGTTGGAGTTTTGAAGAGGTAAAAAAAAAAAAAAAAAATTTGGAGTTTTGAAGAGGTAAAAAAAGGAACAAAAAATCAATGTTGGAGTTTTGAAGAGGTAAAAAAAAAAAAAAAAAAATTGAGTTTTGAAGAGGTAAAAAAAGGAACAAAAAATCAATGTTGGAGTTTTGAAGAGGTAAAAAAAAAAAAAAAGTTGGAGTTTTGAAGAGGTAAAAAAAGGAACAAAAAATCAATGTTGGAGTTTTGAAGAGGTAAAAAAAAAAAAAATGGAGTTTTGAAGAGGTAAAAAAAAAAAAAAAAAAAATTGTAGAGTTTTGAAGAGGTAAAAAAAAATAAAAAGTTGGAGTTTTGAAGAGGTAAAAAAAAAAAATAAAAAAAAATGTGGAGTTTTGAAGAGGTAAAAAAAGGAACAAAAAATCAATGTTGGGTTTTGAAGAGGTAAAAAAAAAAAAAATGTTGGAGTTTTGAAGAGGTAAAAAAAAAAAAAAAGAAAAATTGTAGAGATTTGAAGAGGTAAAAAAAAAAAAATGTTGAAGTTTTGAAGAGGTAAAAAAAAAAAAAAAAAAAAATTGAGTTTTGAAGAGGTAAAAAAAAAAAATAACAAAATTTTGGAGTTTTGAAGAGGTAAAAAAAGGAACAAAAAATCAATGTTGGAGTTTTGAAGAGGTAAAAAAAAAAAAAATGTTGGAGTTTTGAAGAGGTTAAAAAAAAAAAAAAAAAAAATTGTGGAGTTTTGAAGAGGTAAAAAAAAATAAAATTTGGAGTATTGAAGAGGTAAAAAAAATAAATAAAAAAAATTGTGGAGTTTTGAAGAGGTAAAAAAAAAAAAAAAAAAAGTTGGAGTTTTGAAGAGGTAAAAAAGATATATAAAAAAAATTGTAGAGTTTTGAAGAGGTAAAAAAAAATAAAATTTGGAGTATTGAAGAGGTAAAAAAAATAAATAAAAAAAATTGTGGAGTTTTGAAGAGGTAAAAAAAAAAAAAAAAAAAAGTTGGAGTTTTGAAGAGGTAAAAAAAATATATAAAAAAAATTGTGGAGTTTTGAAGAGGTAAAAAAAAATAAAATTTGGAGTATTGAAGAGGTAAAATAAATAAATAAAAAAAATTGTGGAGTTTTGAAGAGGTAAAAAAAAAAAAAAAGTTGGAGTTTTGAAGAGGTAAAAAAAAAAAAAAAATTTAGGAGTTTTGAAGAGGTAAAAAAAGGAACAAAAAATCAATGTTGGAGTTTTGAAGAGGTAAAAAAAAATTTTAAAAAAATTGAGTTTTGAAGAGGTAAAAAAAAAAATAAAAAAAAATTGTGGAGTTTTGAAGAGGTAAAAAAAGGAACAAAAAATCAATGTTGGAGTTTTGAAGAGGTAAAAAAAAAAAAAAAGTTGGAGTTTTGAAGAGGTAAAAAAAAAAAAAAAAAAGTTGGAGTTTTGAAGAGGTAAAAAAAAAAAAAAGTTGTAGTTTTGAAGAGGTAAAAAAAAAAAAAAAAAAAATTGTGGAGTTTTGAAGAGGTAAAAAAAAAAAGAAAAGTTGGAGTTTTGAAGAGGTAAAAAAAAAATAAATAAATGAGTTTTGAAGAGGTAAAAAAAAAAAAAAAAAAAATTGTGGAGTTTTGAAGAGGTAAAAAAAGGAACAAAAAATCAATGTTGGAGTTTTGAAGAGGTAAAAAAAAAAAAAAATTGAATTTTGAAGAGGTAAAAAAAAAAAAAAAGTTGGAGTTTTGAAGAGGTAAAAAAAGGAACAAAAAATCAATGTTGGAGTTTTGAAGAGGTAAAAAAAAAAAAAAATGTTGGAGTTTTGAAGAGGTAAAAAAAATAAATAAAAAATTGTGGAGTTTTGAAGAGGTAAAAAAAATATAAAAAAATTTGTGGAGTTTTGAAGAGGTAAAAAAAAAAAAAATGTTGGAGTTTTGAAGAGATAAAAAAAAAAAAAAAAAATTGAGTTTTGAAGAGGTAAAAAAAAATAAAATTTGGAGTATTGAAGAGGTAAAAAAAATAAATAAAAAAAATTGTGGAGTTTTGAAGAGGTAAAAAAAAAAAAAAAAAAAGTTGGAGTTTTGAAGAGGTAAAAAAAATATATAAAAAAAATTGTGGAGTTTTGAAGAGGTAAAAAAAAATAAAATTTGGAGTATTGAAGAGGTAAAATAAATAAAAAAAAAAAATTGTGGAGTTTTGAAGAGGTAAAAAAAAAAAAAAAGTTGGAGTTTTGAAGAGGTAAAAAAAAAAAAAAATTTAGGAGTTTTGAAGAGGTAAAAAAAGGAACAAAAAATCAATGTTGGAGTTTTGAAGAGGTAAAAAAAAATTTTAAAAAAATTGAGTTTTGAAGAGGTAAAAAAAAAAATAAAAAAAAATTTTGGAGTTTTGAAGAGGTAAAAAAAGTAACAAAAAATCAATGTTGGAGTTTTGAAGAGGTAAAAAAAAAAAAAAAGTTGGAGTTTTGAAGAGGTAAAAAAAAAAAAAAAAAAGTTGGAGTTTTGAAGAGGTAAAAAAAAAAAAAAGTTGTAGTTTTGAAGAGGTAAAAAAAAAAAAAAAAAAAATTGTGGAGTTTTGAAGAGGTAAAAAAAAAAAGAAAAGTTGGAGTTTTGAAGAGGTAAAAAAAAAAATAAATAAATGAGTTTTGAAGAGGTAAAAAAAAAAAAAAAAAAATTGTGGAGTTTTGAAGAGGTAAAAAAAGGAACAAAAAATCAATGTTGGAGTTTTGAAGAGGTAAAAAAAAAAAAAAATTGAATTTTGAAGAGGTAAAAAAAAAAAAAAAGTTGGAGTTTTGAAGAGGTAAAAAAAGGAACAAAAAATCAATGTTGGAGTTTTGAAGAGGTAAAAAAAAAAAAAAATGTTGGAGTTTTGAAGAGGTAAAAAAAATAAATAAAAAATTGTGGAGTTTTGAAGAGGTAAAAAAAATATAAAAAAATTTGTGGAGTTTTGAAGAGGTAAAAAAAAAAAAAATGTTGGAGTTTTGAAGAGATAAAAAAAAAAAAAAAAAAATTGAGTTTTGAAGAGGTAAAAAAAAAAAATGTTGGAGTTTTGAAGAGGTAAAAAAAAAATTAAAAAAAATTGAGTTTTGAAGAGGTAAAAAAAGGAACAAAAAATCAATATTGGAGTTTTGAAGAGGTAAAAAAAAAAAAAAAAAAAGTTGGAGTTTTGAAGAGGTAAAAGAAAAAAAAAAAAAAATTGTGGAGTTTTGAAGAGGTAAAAAAAGGAACAAAAAATCAATGTTGGAGTTTTGAAGAGGTAAAAAAAAAAAAAAAAATTGAGTTTTGAAGAGGTAAAAAAAGGAACAAAAAATCAATGTTGGAGTTTTGAAGAGGTAAAAAAAAAAAAAAAAAAAGTTGGAGTTTTGAAGAGGTAAAAAAAAAAAAAGTTGGAGTTTTGAAGAGGTAAAAAAAAAAAAAAAAAAAAATTGTAGAGTTTTGAAGAGGTAAAAAAAAAAAAAAAAAGTTGGAGTTTTGAAGAGGTAAAAAAAAAAAAAGTTGGAGTTTTGAAGAGGTAAAAAAAGGAACAAAAAATCAATGTTGGAGTTTTGAAGAGGTAAAAAAAAAAAAAAAAAAAATTGAGTTTTGAAGAGGTAAAAAAAAAAAAAGTTGGAGTTTTGAAGAGGTAAAAAAAGGAACAAAAAATCAATGTTGGAGTTTTGAAGAGGTAAAAAAAAAAAAAAAAAAAAGTTGGAGTTTTGAAGAGGTAAAAAAAAAAAAAAAAAAAAATTGTAGAGTTTTGAAGAGGTAAAAAAAAAAAAAAAGTTGGAGTTTTGAAGAGGTAAAAAAAAAAAAAGTTGGAGTTTTGAAGAGGTAAAAAAAGGAACAAAAAATCAATGTTGGAGTTTTGAAGAGGTAAAAAAAAAAAAAAAAAAAATTGAGTTTTGAAGAGGTAAAAAAAAAAAAAGTTGGAGTTTTGAAGAGGTAAAAAAAGGAACAAAAAATCAATGTTGGAGTTTTGAAGAGGTAAAAAAAAAAAAAAAAAAAGTTGGAGTTTTGAAGAGGTAAAAAAAAAAAAAAAAAAAAATTGTAGAGTTTTGAAGAGGTAAAAAAAAAAAAAAAGTTGGAGTTTTGAAGAGGTTAAAAAAAAAAAAAAAAAATTAGAGTTTTGAAGAGGTAAAAAAAAAAAAAAGTTGGAGTTTTGAAGAGGTAAAAAAAAAAAATTAGAGTTTTGAAGAGGTAAAAAAAAAAAAAAGTTGGAGTTTTGAAGAGGTAAAAAAAAAAAAAAAAGTTGGAGTTTTGAAGAGGTAAAAAAAGGAACAAAAAATCAATGTTGGAGTTTTGAAGAGGTAAAAAAAAAAAAAAAAAAATTGAGTTTTGAAGAGGTAAAAAAAAAAAAAGTTGGAGTTTTGAAGAGGTAAAAAAAGGAACAAAAAATCAATGTTGGAGTTTTGAAGAGGTAAAAAAAAAAAAAAAAAGTTGGAGTTTTGAAGAGGTAAAATAAAAAAAAAGTTGGAGTTTTGAAGAGGTAAAAAAAAAAAAAAAAAATTGTGGAGTTTTGAAGAGGTAAAAAAAGGAACAAAAAATCAATGTTGGAGTTTTGAAGAGGTAAAAAAAAAAAAAAAAATTGAGTTTTGAAGAGGTAAAAAAAGGAACAAAAAATCAATGTTGGAGTTTTGAAGAGGTAAAAAAAAAAAAAAAAAAAGTTGGAGTTTTGAAGAGGTAAAAAAAAAAAAAGTTGGAGTTTTGAAGAGGTAAAAAAAAAAAAAAATTTAGGAGTTTTGAAGAGGTAAAAAAATAAAAAAAAATTGAGTTTTGAAGAGGTAAAAAAAGGAACAAAAAATCAATGTTGGAGTTTTGAAGAGGTAAAAAAAAAAAAAAAAAAAGTTGGAGTTTTGAAGAGGTAAAATAAAAAAAAAGTTGGAGTTTTGAAGAGGTAAAAAAAAAAAAAAAAAAAATTGTAGAGTTTTGAAGAGGTAAAAAAAAAAAAAATGTTGGAGTTTTGAAGAGGTAAAAAAAATAAATAAAAAATTGTGGAGTTTTGAAGAGGTAAAAAAAATATAAAAAAATTTGTGGAGTTTTGAAGAGGTAAAAAAAAAAAAATGTTGGAGTTTTGAAGAGATAAAAAAAAAAAAAAAAAAATTGAGTTTTGAAGAGGTAAAAAAAAAAAATGTTGGAGTTTTGAAGAGGTAAAAAAAAAATTAAAAAAAATTGAGTTTTGAAGAGGTAAAAAAAGGAACAAAAAATCAATGTTGGAGTTTTGAAGAGGTAAAAAAAAAAAAAAAAAAAGTTGGAGTTTTGAAGAGGTTAAAAAAAAAAAAAAAATTGTGGAGTTTTGAAGAGGTAAAAAAAGGAACAAAAAATCAATGTTGGAGTTTTGAAGAGGTAAAAAAAAAAAAAAAATTGAGTTTTGAAGAGGTAAAAAAAGGAACAAAAAATCAATGTTGGAGTTTTGAAGAGGTAAAAAAAAAAAAAAAAAAAGTTGGAGTTTTGAAGAGGTAAAAAAAAAAAAAAGTTGGAGTTTTGAAGAGGTAAAAAAATAAAAAAAAATTGAGTTTTGAAGAGGTAAAAAAAGGAACAAAAAATCAATGTTGGAGTTTTGAAGAGGTAAAAAAAAAAAAAAAAAAAGTTGGAGTTTTGAAGAGGTAAAATAAAAAAAAAGTTGGAGTTTTGAAGAGGTAAAAAAAAAAAAAAAAAAAAATTGTAGAGTTTTGAAGAGGTAAAAAAAAAAAAAAAAGTTGGAGTTTTGAAGAGGTTAAAAAAAAAAAAAAAAATTTGGAGTTTTGAAGAGGTAAAAAAAAAAAAAGTTGGAGTTTTGAAGAGGTAAAAAAAAAAAAAAAGTTGGAGTTTTGAAGAGGTAAAAAAAAAAAAAGTTGGAGTTTTGAAGAGGTAAAAAAAAAAAAAAGTTGGAGTTTTGAAGAGGTAAAAAAAAAAAAAAAAAAATTGTGGAGTTTTGAAGAGGTAAAAAAAAAAAAAAAGTTGGAGTTTTGAAGAGGTAAAAAAAAAAAAAAATTGAGTTTTGAAGAGGTAAAAAAAGGAACAAAAAATCAATGTTGGAGTTTTGAAGAGATAAAAAAAAAAAAAAAAAGTTGGAGTTTTGAAGAGGTAAAAAAAAAAAAAAGTTGGAGTTTTGAAGAGGTAAAAAAAAAAAAAAAAAAATTGTAGAGTTTTGAAGAGGTAAAAAAAAAAAAAAAAATTTGGAGTTTTGAAGAGGTAAAAAAAAAAAAAAGTTGGAGTTTTGAAGAGGTAAAAAAAAAAAAAAAAATTGAGTTTTGAAGAGGTAAAAAAAAAAAAAAAAAATATTTGGAGTTTTGAAGAGGTAAAAAAAGGAACAAAAAATCAATGTTGGAGTTTTGAAGAGGTAAAAAAAAAAAAAATAAAAATTGAGTTTTGAAGAGGTAAAAAAAGGAACAAAAAATCAATGTTGGAGTTTTGAAGAGGTAAAAAAAAAAAAAAAGTTGGAGTTTTGAAGAGGTAAAAAAAGGAACAAAAAAAATTGTAGAGTTTGAGGTAAAAAGGAACAAAAAATCAATGTTGGAGTTTTGAAGAGGTAAAAAAAAAAAATGTTGGAGTTTTGAAGAGGTAAAAAAAAAATTAAAAAAAATTGAGTTTTGAAGAGGTAAAAAAAGGAACAAAAAATCAATGTTGGAGTTTTGAAGAGGTAAAAAAAAAAAAAAAAAAAGTTGGAGTTTTGAAGAGGTAAAAAAAAAAAAAAAAAATTGTGGAGTCTTGAAGAGGTAAAAAAAGGAACAAAAAATCAATGTTGGAGTTTTGAAGAGGTAAAAAAAAAAAAAAAAATTGAGTTTTGAAGAGGTAAAAAAAGGAACAAAAAATCAATGTTGGAGTTTTGAAGAGGTAAAAAAAAAAAAAAAAAAAGTTGGAGTTTTGAAGAGGTAAAAAAAAAAAAAAGTTGGAGTTTTGAAGAGGTAAAAAAATAAAAAAAAATTGAGTTTTGAAGAGGTAAAAAAAGGAACAAAAAATCAATGTTGGAGTTTTGAAGAGGTAAAAAAAAAAAAAAAAAAAGTTGGAGTTTTGAAGAGGTAAAATAAAAAAAAAGTTGGAGTTTTGAAGAGGTAAAAAAAAAAAAAAGTTGGAGTTTTGAAGAGGTAAAAAAAAAAAAAAAGTTGGAGTTTTGAAGAGGTAAAAAAAAAAAAAAAAAAATTGTGGAGTTTTGAAGAGGTAAAAAAAAAAAAAAGTTGGAGTTTTGAAGAGGTAAAAAAAAAAAAAAAATTGAGTTTTGAAGAGGTAAAAAAAGGAACAAAAAATCAATGTTGGAGTTTTGAAGAGATAAAAAAAAAAAAAAAAAAGTTGGAGTTTTGAAGAGGTAAAAAAAAAAAAAAGTTGGAGTTTTGAAGAGGTAAAAAAAAAAAAAAAAAAAAATTGTAGAGTTTTGAAGAGGTAAAAAAAAAAAAAAAAATTTGGAGTTTTGAAGAGGTAAAAAAAAAAAAAAGTTGGAGTTTTGAAGAGGTATAAAAAAAAAAAAAAATTGAGTTTTGAAGAGGTAAAAAAAAAAAAAAAAAAATAATTGGAGTTTTGAAGAGGTAAAAAAAGGAACAAAAAATCAATGTTGGAGTTTTGAAGAGGTAAAAAAAAAAAAAAAAAAAAATTGAGTTTTGAAGAGGTAAAAAAAGGAACAAAAAATCAATGTTGGAGTTTTGAAGAGGTAAAAAAAAAAAAAAAGTTGGAGTTTTGAAGAGGTAAAAAAAGGAACAAAAAAAATTGTAGAGTTTTGAAGAGGTAAAAAAAAATAAAAAAGTTGGAGTTTTGAAGAGGTAAAAAAAAAAAATAAAAAAAAATGTGGAGTTTTGAAGAGGTAAAAAAAGGAACAAAAAATCAATGTTGGAGTTTTGAAGAGGTAAAAAAAAAAAAAAATGTTGGAGTTTTGAAGAGGTAAAAAAAAAAAAAAAAAAAAATTGTAGAGATTTGAAGAGGTAAAAAAAAAAAATGTTGGAGTTTTGAAGAGGTAAAAAAAAAAAAAAAAAAAAAATTGAGTTTTGAAGAGGTAAAAAAAAAAAAAAGTTGGAGTTTTGAAGAGGTAAAAAAAAAAAAAAGTTGTAGTTTTGAAGAGGTAAAAAAAAAAAAAAAAAAAAATTGTGGAGTTTTGAAGAGGTAAAAAAAAAAAAAAAGTTGGAGTTTTGAAGAGGTAAAAAAAAAAAAAAAAATTGAGTTTTGAAGAGGTAAAAAAAAAAAAAAAAAAAAATTGTGGTGTTTTGAAGAGGTAAAAAAAGGAACAAAAAATCAATGTTGGAGTTTTGAAGAGGTAAAAAAAAAAAAAAAAAAAATTGAATTTTGAAGAGGTAAAAAAAAAAAAAAAGTTGGAGTTTTGAAGAGGTAAAAAAGGAACAAAAAATCAATGTTGGAGTTTTGAAGAGGTAAAAAAAAAAAAAAATGTTGGAGTTTTGAAGAGGTAAAAAAAATAAATAAAAAATTGCGGAGTTTTGAAGAGGTAAAAAAAATATAAAAAAATTTTTGGAGTTTTGAAGAGGTAAAAAAAATAAAAAATGTTGGAGTTTTGAAGAGGTAAAAAAAAATTAAAAAAAATTGAGTTTTGAAGAGGTAAAAAAAGGAACAAAAAATCAATGTTGGAGTTTTGAAGAGGTAAAAAAAAAAAAAAAAAAAGTTGGAGTTTTGAAGAGGTAAAAAAAAAAAAAAAAAAAAATTGTGGAGTTTTGAAGAGGTAAAAAAAGGAACAAAAAATCAATGTTGGAGTTTTGAAGAGGTAAAAAAAAAAAAAAAAAATTGAGTTTTGAAGAGGTAAAAAAAAAAAAAGTTGGAGTTTTGAAGAGGTAAAAAAAGGAACAAAAAATCAATGTTGGAGTTTTGAAGAGGTAAAAAAAAAAAAAAAAAAAGTTGGAGTTTTGAAGAGGTAAAATAAAAAAAAAGTTGGAGTTTTGAAGAGGTAAAAAAAAAAAAAAAAAAAATTGAGTTTTGAAGAGGTAAAAAAAAAAAATGTTGGAGTTTTGAAGAGGTAAAAAAAAAATAAAAAAAAGTTGGAGTTTTGAAGAGGTAAAAAAAGGAACAAAAAATCAATGTTGGAGTTTTGCAGATGTAAAAAAAAAAAAAAAAAAGTTGGAGTTTTGAAGAGGTAAAAAAAAAAAAAGTTGGAGTTTTGAAGAGGTAAAAAAAAAAAAAAAAAAAAATTGTAGAGTTTTGAAGAGGTAAAAAAAAAAAAAAAAAATTTGGAGTTTTGAAGAGGAAAAAAAAGGAACAAAAAATCAATGTTGGAGTTTTGAAGAGGTAAAAAAAAAAAAAAAAAATTGAGTTTTGAAGAGGTAAAAAAAAAAAAAGTTGGAGTTTTGAAGAGGTAAAAAAAGGAACAAAAAATCAATGTTGGAGTTTTGAAGAGGTAAAAAAAAAAAAAAAAAAAGTTGGAGTTTTGAAGAGGTAAAATAAAAAAAAAGTTGGAGTTTTGAAGAGGTAAAAAAAAAAAAAAAAAAAAAATTGTAGAGTTTTGAAGAGGTAAAAAAAAAAAAAAAAGTTGGAGTTTTGAAGAGGTAAAAAAAAAAAAAAAAAAATTGTGGAGTTTTGAAGAGGTAAAAAAAAAAAAAAAGTTGGAGTTTTGAAGAGGTAAAAAAAAAAAAAAATTGAGTTTTGAAGAGGTAAAAAAAGGAACAAAAAATCAATGTTGGAGTTTTGAAGAGGTAAAAAAAAAAAAAAAAAAGTTGGAGTTTTGAAGAGGTAAAAAAAAAAAAAAGTTGGAGTTTTGAAGAGGTAAAAAAAAAAAAAAAAAAAAATTGTAGAGTTTTGAAGAGGTAAAAAAAAAAAAAAAAGTTGGAGTTTTGAAGAGGTAAAGAAAAAAAAAAAAATTGGAGTTTTGAAGAGGTAAAAAAAAAAAAAAAATTTGGAGTTTTGAAGAGGTAAAAAAAGGAACAAAAAATCAATGTTGGAGTTTTGAAGAGGTAAAAAAAAAAAAAAAAAATTTGGAGTTTTGAAGAGGTAAAAAAAAAAAAAAAAAAAAAATTGTAGAGTTTTGAAGAGGTAAAAAAAAAAAAAAAAAGTTGGAGTTTTGAAGAGGTTAAAAAAAAAAAAAAGTTGGAGTTTTGAAGAGGTAAAAAAAAAAAAAAAATTTGGAGTTTTGAAGAGGTAAAAAAAGGAACAAAAAATCAATGTTGGAGTTTTGAAGAGGTAAAAAAAAAAAAAAAAAATTTGGAGTTTTGAAGAGGTAAAAAAAAAAAAAAAAAAAAAATTGTAGAGTTTTGAAGAGGTAAAAAAAAAAAAAAAAGTTGGAGTTTTGAAGAGGTTAAAAAAAAAAAAAAGTTGGAGTTTTGAAGAGGTAAAAAAAAAAAAAAGTTGGAGTTTTGAAGAGGTAAAAAAAAAAAAAAAAAAAATTGTGGAGTTTTGAAGAGGTAAAAAAAAAAAAAAAGTTGGAGTTTTGAAGAGGTAAAAAAAAAAAAAAAATTGAGTTTTGAAGAGGTAAAAAAAGGAACAAAAAATCAATGTTGGAGTTTTGAAGAGGTAAAAAAAAAAAAAAAAAAGTTGGAGTTTTGAAGAGGTAAAAAAAAAAAAAAGTTGGAGTTTTGAAGAGGTAAAAAAAAAAAAAAAAAAAAATTGTAGAGTTTTGAAGAGGTAAAAAAAAAAAAAAAAGTTGGAGTTTTGAAGAGGTAAAAAAAAAAAAAAAAAATTTGGAGTTTTGAAGAGGTAAAAAAAAAAAAAAAATTTGGAGTTTTGAAGAGGTAAAAAAAGGAACAAAAAATCAATGTTGGAGTTTTGAAGAGGTAAAAAAAAAAAAAAAAAAAATTGAGTTTTGAAGAGGTAAAAAAAAAAAAAGTTGGAGTTTTGAAGAGGTAAAAAAAGGAACAAAAAATCAATGTTGGAGTTTTGAAGAGGTAAAAAAAAAAAAAAAAAAAGTTGGAGTTTTGAAGAGGTAAAATAAAAAAAAAGTTGGAGTTTTGAAGAGGTAAAAAAAAAAAAAAAAAAAAATTGGAGTTTTGAAGAGGTTAAAAAAAAAAAAAAATTTGGAGTTTTGAAGAGGTAAAAAAAAAAAAAAGTTGGAGTTTTGAAGAGGTAAAAAAAAAAAAATTGAGTTTTGAAGAGGTAAAAAAAAATATATATATATATTTGGAGTTTTGAAGAGGTAAAAAAAGGAACAAAAAATCAATGTTGGAGTTTTGAAGAGGTAAAAAAAAAAAAAAAAAAAATTGAGTTTTGAAGAGGTAAAAAAAGGAACAAAAAATCAATGTTGGAGTTTTGAAGAGGTAAAAAAAAAAAAAAGTTGGAGTTTTGAAGAGGTAAAAAAAGGAACAAAAAATCAATGTTGGAGTTTTGAAGAGGTAAAAAAAAAAAAAAATGGAGTTTTGAAGAGGTAAAAAAAAAAAAAAAAAAATTGTAGAGTTTTGAAGAGGTAAAAAAAAATAAAAAGTTGGAGTTTTGAAGAGGTAAAAAAAAAAAATAAAAAAAAATGTGGAGTTTTGAAGAGGTAAAAAAAGGAACAAAAAATCAATGTTGGGTTTTGAAGAGGTAAAAAAAAAAAAAAATGGAGTTTTGAAGAGGTAAAAAAAAAAAAAAAGAAAAATTGTAGAGATTTGAAGAGGTAAAAAAAAAAAAATGTTGAAGTTTTGAAGAGGTAAAAAAAAAAAAAAAAAAAAATTGAGTTTTGAAGAGGTAAAAAAAAAAAAAAAAAAAATTTTGGAGTTTTGAAGAGGTAAAAAAAGGAACAAAAAATCAATGTTGGAGTTTTGAAGAGGTAAAAAAAAAAAAAATGTTGGAGTTTTGAAGAGGTTAAAAAAAAAAAAAAAAAAAATTGTGGAGTTTTGAAGAGGTAAAAAAAAATAAAATTTGGAGTATTGAAGAGGTAAAAAAAATAAATAAAAAAAATTGTGGAGTTTTGAAGAGGTAAAAAAAAAAAAAAAAAAAGTTGGAGTTTTGAAGAGGTAAAAAAGATATATAAAAAAAATTGTGGAGTTTTGAAGAGGTAAAAAAAAATAAAATTTGGAGTATTGAAGAGGTAAAAAAAATAAATAAAAAAAATTGTGGAGTTTTGAAGAGGTAAAAAAAAAAAAAAAAAAAAGTTGGAGTTTTGAAGAGGTAAAAAAAATATATAAAAAAAATTGTGGAGTTTTGAAGAGGTAAAAAAAAATAAAATTTGGAGTATTGAAGAGGTAAAATAAATAAATAAAAAAAATTGTGGAGTTTTGAAGAGGTAAAAAAAAAAAAAAAGTTGGAGTTTTGAAGAGGTAAAAAAAAAAAAAAAATTTAGGAGTTTTGAAGAGGTAAAAAAAGGAACAAAAAATCAATGTTGGAGTTTTGAAGAGGTAAAAAAAAAATTTTTTAAAAATTGAGTTTTGAAGAGGTAAAAAAAAAAATAAAAAAAAATTGTGGAGTTTTGAAGAGGTAAAAAAAGGAACAAAAAATCAATGTTGGAGTTTTGAAGAGGTAAAAAAAAAAAAAAAGTTGGAGTTTTGAAGAGGTAAAAAAAAAAAAAAAAAAGTTGGAGTTTTGAAGAGGTAAAAAAAAAAAAAAGTTGTAGTTTTGAAGAGGTAAAAAAAAAAAAAAAAAAAATTGTGGAGTTTTGAAGAGGTAAAAAAAAAAAGAAAAGTTGGAGTTTTGAAGAGGTAAAAAAAAATAAAAATAAATGAGTTTTGAAGAGGTAAAAAAAAAAAAAAAAAAAAATTGTGGAGTTTTGAAGAGGTAAAAAAAGGAACAAAAAATCAATGTTGGAGTTTTGAAGAGGTAAAAAAAAAAAAAAATTGAATTTTGAAGAGGTAAAAAAAAAAAAAAAGTTGGAGTTTTGAAGAGGTAAAAAAAGGAACAAAAAATCAATGTTGGAGTTTTGAAGAGGTAAAAAAAAAAAAAAATGTTGGAGTTTTGAAGAGGTAAAAAAAATAAATAAAAAATTGTGGAGTTTTGAAGAGGTAAAAAAAATATAAAAAAATTTGTGGAGTTTTGAAGAGGTAAAAAAAAAAAAAATGTTGGAGTTTTGAAGAGATAAAAAAAAAAAAAAAAAAATTGAGTTTTGAAGAGGTAAAAAAAAAAAATGTTGGAGTTTTGAAGAGGTAAAAAAAAAATTAAAAAAAATTGAGTTTTGAAGAGGTAAAAAAAGGAACAAAAAATCAATATTGGAGTTTTGAAGAGGTAAAAAAAAAAAAAAAAAAAGTTGGAGTTTTGAAGAGGTAAAAAAAAAAAAAAAAAAAATTGTGGAGTTTTGAAGAGGTAAAAAAAGGAACAAAAAATCAATGTTGGAGTTTTGAAGAGGTAAAAAAAAAAAAAAAAATTGAGTTTTGAAGAGGTAAAAAAAGGAACAAAAAATCAATGTTGGAGTTTTGAAGAGGTAAAAAAAAAAAAAAAAAAAAGTTGGAGTTTTGAAGAGGTAAAAAAAAAAAAAGTTGGAGTTTTGAAGAGGTAAAAAAAAAAAAAAAAAAAAATTGTAGAGTTTTGAAGAGGTAAAAAAAAAAAAAAAAGTTGGAGTTTTGAAGAGGTAAAAAAAAAAAAAAAAATTTGGAGTTTTGAAGAGGTAAAAAAAGGAACAAAAAATCAATGTTGGAGTTTTGAAGAGGTAAAAAAAAAAAAAAAAAAAAATTGAGTTTTGAAGAGGTAAAAAAAAAAAAAGTTGGAGTTTTGAAGAGGTAAAAAAAGGAACAAAAAATCAATGTTGGAGTTTTGAAGAGGTAAAAAAAAAAAAAAAAAAAGTTGGAGTTTTGAAGAGGTAAAAAAAAAAAAAAAAAAAAATTGTAGAGTTTTGAAGAGGTAAAAAAAAAAAAAAAGTTGGAGTTTTGAAGAGGTTAAAAAAAAAAAAAAAAAAATTAGAGTTTTGAAGAGGTAAAAAAAAAAAAAAGTTGGAGTTTTGAAGAGGTAAAAAAAAAAAAAAAGTTGGAGTTTTGAAGAGGTAAAAAAAGGAACAAAAAATCAATGTTGGAGTTTTGAAGAGGTAAAAAAAAAAAAAAAGTTGGAGTTTTGAAGAGGTAAAAAAAAAAAAAAGTTGGAGTTTTGAAGAGGTAAAAAAAAAAAAAAAGTTGGAGTTTTGAAGAGGTAAAAAAAAAAAAAAAAATTGAGTTTTGAAGAGGTAAAAAAAGGAACAAAAAATCAATGTTGGAGTTTTGAAGAGGTAAAAAAAAAAAAAAAAAAAGTTGGAGTTTTGAAGAGGTAAAAAAAAAAAAAAGTTGGAGTTTTGAAGAGGTAAAAAAAAAAAAAGTTGGAGTTTTGAAGAGGTAAAAAAAGGAACAAAAAATCAATGTTGGAGTTTTGAAGAGGTAAAAAAAAAAAAAAAAAAAGTTGGAGTTTTGAAGAGGTAAAAAAAAAAAAAAAAAAAAATTGTAGAGTTTTGAAGAGGTAAAAAAAAAAAAAAAGTTGGAGTTTTGAAGAGGTTAAAAAAAAAAAAAAAAAAATTAGAGTTTTGAAGAGGTAAAAAAAAAAAAAAGTTGGA
Source organism: Callionymus lyra (assembly GCF_982586985.1). NCBI lineage: Eukaryota > Metazoa > Chordata > Actinopteri > Syngnathiformes > Callionymidae > Callionymus > Callionymus lyra. The sequence continues at coordinate 31,410 of NW_028258788.1, forward strand.
GTTTTGAAGAGGTAAAAAAAAAAAATTAGAGTTTTGAAGAGGTAAAAAAAAAAAAAAGTTGGAGTTTTGAAGAGGTAAAAAAAAAAAAAAAAGTTGGAGTTTTGAAGAGGTAAAAAAAGGAACAAAAAATCAATGTTGGAGTTTTGAAGAGGTAAAAAAAAAAAAAAAAAATTGTGGAGTTTTGAAGAGGTAAAAAAAGGAATAAAAAATCAATGTTGGAGTTTTGAAGAGGTAAAAAAAAAAAAAAATGTTGGAGTTTTGAAGAGGTTAAAAAAAAAAAAAAAAAAAATTGTGGAGTTTTGAAGAGGTAAAAAAAATAAAATTTGGAGTATTGAAGAGGTAAAAAAAATAAATAAAAAAAATTGTGGAGTTTTGAAGAGGTAAAAAAAATATAAAAAAATTTGTGGAGTTTTGAAGAGGTAAAAAAAAAAAAATGTTGGAGTTTTGAAGAGATAAAAAAAAAAAAAAAAAATTGAGTTTTGAAGAGGTAAAAAAAGGAATAAAAAATCAATGTTGGAGTTTTGAAGAGGTAAAAAAAAAAAAAAATGTTGGAGTTTTGAAGAGGTTAAAAAAAAAAAAAAAAAAAATTGTGGAGTTTTGAAGAGGTAAAAAAAATAAAATTTGGAGTATTGAAGAGGTAAAAAAAATAAATAAAAAAAATTGTGGAGTTTTGAAGAGGTAAAAAAAAAAAAAAAAAAAGTTGGAGTTTTGAAGAGGTAAAAAAGATATATAAAAAAAATTGTGGAGTTTTGAAGAGGTAAAAAAAAATAAAATTTGGAGTATTGAAGAGGTAAAAAAAATAAATAAAAAAAATTGTGGAGTTTTGAAGAGGTAAAAAAAAAAAAAAAAAAAAGTTGGAGTTTTGAAGAGGTAAAAAAAATATATATAAAAAAATTGTGGAGTTTTGAAGAGGTAAAAAAAAATAAAATTTGGAGTATTGAAGAGGTAAAAAAAATAAATAAAAAAAATTGTGGAGTTTTGAAGAGGTAAAAAAAAAAAAAAAGTTGGAGTTTTGAAGAGGTAAAAAAAAAAAAAAAATTTAGGAGTTTTGAAGAGGTAAAAAAAGGAACAAAAAATCAATGTTGGAGTTTTGAAGAGGTAAAAAAAAAAATTAAAAAAAATTGAGTTTTGAAGAGGTAAAAAAAAAAATAAAAAAAAATTGTGGAGTTTTGAAGAGGTAAAAAAAGGAACAAAAAATCAATGTTGGAGTTTTGAAGAGGTAAAAAAAAAAAAAAAGTTGGAGTTTTGAAGAGGTAAAAAAAAAAAAAAAAAAGTTGGAGTTTTGAAGAGGTAAAAAAAAAAAAAAGTTGTAGTTTTGAAGAGGTAAAAAAAAAAAAAAAAAAAATTGTGGAGTTTTGAAGAGGTAAAAAAAAAAAAAAAAGTTGGAGTTTTGAAGAGGTAAAAAAAAAAATAAATAAATGAGTTTTGAAGAGGTAAAAAAAAAAAAAAAAAAAAATTGTGGAGTTTTGAAGAGGTAAAAAAAGGAACAAAAAATCAATGTTGGAGTTTTGAAGAGGTAAAAAAAAAAAAAAAATTGAATTTTGAAGAGGTAAAAAAAAAAAAAAAGTTGGAGTTTTGAAGAGGTAAAAAAAGGAACAAAAAATCAATGTTGGAGTTTTGAAGAGGTAAAAAAAAAAAAAATGTTGGAGTTTTGAAGAGGTAAAAAAAATAAATAAAAAATTGTGGAGTTTTGAAGAGGTAAAAAAAATATAAAAAAATTTGTGGAGTTTTGAAGAGGTTAAAAAAAAAAAAAAAAAATTTGGAGTTTTGAAGAGGTAAAAAAAAAAAAGTTGGAGTTTTGAAGAGGTAAAAAAAAAAAAAAAAAAATTTGGAGTTTTGAAGAGGTAAAAAAAAATAAAATAAAATTTGGAGTTTTGAAGAGGTAAAAAAAGGAACAAAAAATCAATGTTGGAGTTTTGAAGAGGTAAAAAAAAAAAAAAAAAAAATTGAGTTTTGAAGAGGTAAAAAAAAAAAAAGTTGGAGTTTTGAAGAGGTAAAAAAAGGAACAAAAAATCAATGTTGGAGTTTTGAAGAGGTAAAAAAAAAAAAAAAAAAGTTTGAGTTTTGAAGAGGTAAAATAAAAAAAAAGTTGGAGTTTTGAAGAGGTAAAAAAAAAAAAAAAAAAAGTTGGAGTTTTGAAGAGGTAAAAAAAAAAAAAAGTTGGAGTTTTGAAGAGGTAAAAAAAAAAAAAAATTTAGGAGTTTTGAAGAGGTAAAAAAATAAAAAAAAATTGAGTTTTGAAGAGGTAAAAAAAGGAACAAAAAATCAATGTTGGAGTTTTGAAGAGGTAAAAAAAAAAAAAAAAAAAGTTGGAGTTTTGAAGAGGTAAAATAAAAAAAAAGTTGGAGTTTTGAAGAGGTAAAAAAAAAAAAAAAAAAAAAATTGTAGAGTTTTGAAGAGGTAAAAAAAAAAAAAATGTTGGAGTTTTGAAGAGGTAAAAAAAATAAATAAAAAATTGTGGAGTTTTGAAGAGGTAAAAAAAATATAAAAAAATTTGTGGAGTTTTGAAGAGGTAACAAAAAAAAAAATGTTGGAGTTTTGAAGAGATAAAAAAAAAAAAAAAAAAATTGAGTTTTGAAGAGGTAAAAAAAAAAAATGTTGGAGTTTTGAAGAGGTAAAAAAAAAATTAAAAAAAATTGAGTTTTGAAGAGGTAAAAAAAGGAACAAAAAATCAATGTTGGAGTTTTGAAGAGGTAAAAAAAAAAAAAAAAAAAGTTGGAGTTTTGAAGAGGTAAAAAAAAAAAAAAAAAATTGTCGAGTTTTGAAGAGGTAAAAAAAGGAACAAAAAATCAATGTTGGAGTTTTGAAGAGGTAAAAAAATAAAAAAAATTGAGTTTTGAAGAGGTAAAAAAAGGAACAAAAAATCAATGTTGGAGTTTTGAAGAGGTAAAAAAAAAAAAAAAAAAAGTTGGAGTTTTGAAGGGGTAAAAAAAAAAAAAAGTTGGAGTTTTGAAGAGGTAAAAAAAAAAAAAAAAAAAAAATTGTAGAGTTTTGAAGAGGTAAAAAAAAAAAAAAAGTTGGAGTTTTGAAGAGGTTAAAAAAAAAATAAAAAAATTTGGAGTTTTGAAGAGGTAAAAAAAAAAAAAGTTGGAGTTTTGAAGAGGTAAAAAAAAAAAAAAAATTGAGTTTTGAAGAGGTAAAAAAAGGAACAAAAAATCAATGTTGGAGTTTTGAAGAGATAAAAAAAAAAAAAAAAAAAGTTGGAGTTTTGAAGAGGTAAAAAAAAAAAAAAGTTGGAGTTTTGAAGAGGTA